>NW_019103865.1:109775-250712 GCF_001856785.1 Myzus persicae
AGTATAAACACGATTTTATATTATAATCTTGAAATTGTGAACCATGATTATTTATTACATGGACGGAAAGTTAATTTTAGATCACTAGCAAATTATATTAATAACTGATAATATAATTATTATTTTGTCTTGTTTATTTTTATACCTACGCGGATTTATTATACGACATTGCGTTATGCCGTGTTAATGTGCTTTACTAAAAATCTATACCATTTTGTTGAAATGTGTAAATATTATTTGTATTGTCAAGCGTATTAAAAATGTCGAATAAACGGCAGTCGACATTGCTCAATTTATAATACTATTTAACAATACGAGTTCTAGTACCTGCTACTAAAATTTGTTTCCAAACCATAAAATTAGTTTTAAGACTAAACTGGGGGGAGGGGGAGGTCAGGGTTTTGATTATGGTGAATAAATGATATTGCCCCCCCCCTAGATTTTTATCCAGTTACTCCACTGGAGCCTACCACGTCTAAAGAAGTTAGGTAGGTACTCACTTCAAATATACGCATCATTGTAATATCAACACATGCCTAACCATCAGATTAGAAAATGATTTTGAGTGAATGCGTCTTGTCTATTTCTACAGCACATTTGCACGTGGGCCAAATAGAGAAAACTCATAACAAACGAGCCCTGACATTCTCTTAATATACATGAAAGTTAGTTGTTAGAGTTTGTAAATAGTTAATCAAGTAAATGCCTAAATTGTCTTTAATAGCGTTATCTACTATTCTTTAATATTTTTTTTAACTAATTAAAAACATCTAATTTTGCTTAATATGCATTTTATAAAATTTATTTTTTATTTATAAATTTAATTTGTTAAATACATGATTTATATTTTTTAATTTTCAATTTTTATCAAATTGATTCAATATTTTATAAGTAATATCGTAAATAATTTTGTTTTAAAGTTTAAACACTTACTTCATTTGTTTTATTGCGTTTAAATATGACTTAAGAGGATGATACACCCGCATGTGTTGTCTCTGTCTTACAAGAGCGTAACATATCAAATTTTACGTTCAGAAGATCACGTTTAGCTCAGTTAACTTAAAAATTAGAGTGAATGGACCTCTTATTAAAATTATTAAAATTAAAGGTAAGATTATTATAGAAGGCTTCTCGTGGGCTTTTTATTATATTTCAATTTTCAAAAGAGTTTTGAGTATTTAAAAATTGTAAATAGTTTGTACAACTTAAAATACTCATAACTCTCTTTAAAATTAAAACATAATAAAAAGCCCAAGAGAAGCCCTCGGTAATAATCTTACCTTTAACTTTAATAAGACGTCAATTCACTCTAATTTTTAAGCATGGGTGGGGTTGGAGAAACGTTTCCCCAGCCCCGCCCATGGTCGGAATTCAACTTTTTCAACTTTTTCCAACGCCAATATTCAGTGCTCCATTCCTGCCAATTCCTGCCGCAAAACTGGAAATTCCTGCTCAAAAAACGCCCACTCAATAAACAAAAAACTGTTTGTGGAGCGGCGGAAACGTTTCTCCAACCGCACCCACAGTCGGAATTCAACTTTTTCAACTTTTTCCAAGGCCAATATTTAGCACTCCATTGCTGCCAAGTTTCCCCCGCCCCACAAACAGTTTTTTGTTTATTGCGGGGGCGTTTTTTGAGCAGAAATTCCGGGATTTGCGACAGGAATTGGCACAAATGGAGCACTAAATATTGGAGTTGGAAAAAGTTGAAAAATTGAAATGGGTGGGGTTGGGGAAATGTACGTACTCGTAAAACGGAGACAACACATACGGGTATAGCGTCCTTTTAATACATTATTTATAAGTTATTAAAAATCAATTTAAAAGCTATGCCTATTATAATGCTTTAATAAGGAATGAAAATATGTACAAAATAAATTAACTAATAATGTAATATTGAAAATAAAGATTTTAACAACATGAGAAATAAATTTAAAATCCATGTTTAATTAATATTTAATATGTATTAATAATTGTGCTTTATTTACTGAATATATATGTACAATGTAACTTAACCATACGCATAAGTAACATAATAAGTAAAGCAGATGACTTGTAGCTTCAAAAAATCACCAAATATGCACTAAAATGTACAAAATACGCATTAAAAATATGCATTTTAAAATCAAACTGCATATTACAATGCATTAAAAAATAAGATGATTTGTATGAATATATTTTATTTAAATTTTGATGTCTGCTACCGACATTCCTGTGACCCATATTGATAATATCGTATGCAGTGAACAATATCTGAAAATTAATAACCGGAAAATGAATCTAATCAGCAATCCTCGAGACGTGTCTCAAGGAAAAACATGCTTGTGGAAACAGTCAACAATCATATTAATATGATCAAAATTTTAAATAATTTTAAATTTAACATTATTTTGATTGTATATTAAATAATTAAATAAAAACATCGACGGCATAAATATTGATAAAATTATAAATCATTGAAAATATGCATCTTAAAGTATAGAATCGAAGACATATTATGCACTAAAACCAAAAAAATCTTGAAATGCATTTGCATATAAATGCAAAATAAAATTTCAAAACTAGCTTTGTTTCAACATGAAACGTATTTGTTTCTTACTCTGTTATTTTTGTGATTATGCAAAACAAATATGCAAATGCTACAAGTCCTCTTCATTACTTATATAAGACTATTAGAGTATAAAATATCATTAATAATAATGATTACACAACATTACTTAATAAATAATAACATAAATACCTAATAATAATAAGCAATGGCCATTGGTCAATATTTTCATTTTCAAAACTATAAGTAAGTATGATTAAACTTGTCTTTACTTACAACTAACACATCATTATTTTTATCTACTAAAGATGTTCTGATAGTATTTTCCTCTACTGAACTCATATTTATATTTTTAGAAGTTTTTACTCTTTTATTGTTCTTAAAACGTACTTGAAATTCTATTTTTCTTTTAATAATATTGTCAGTTTTTTTTAAATTTGTGTCTTCGTTTTTAGAAAGTCTAGTTAATATTTTATCACAGTATTTCATTACTCTATTTCCATTATTTTCCGGTAAGTTAGATTTATTATTCATACCAATCATCATTTCCATAGTTTTTTTGATTTTTTTCTAATTCATTCTTTGGTCCAAAAAGTATTAATTGATTATCTATTACTGAAAATTATTTTCAAACACAGGTGTAACTATCCAGCAGTCTTCGACATTTTTAATCATACGAGTACTTAATAATATATTAGTACTTTTATTGTGACTTTTAATAATTTGTATTAATTTTGAAGACCTTTTTGTTTGGACATTTTGATAATCCTTTCAAAACTCTTGTCTCGTACAAATTCCATTAAAACATCAATAGCCAAGTCCAATCGCTTACATTGTTTGCCGTCAAAGTAAGAATGTTTAAATAATTTTGAGTAATGCCTCTAAAATCTAAATACATATTAGTGTTCATTCCACAATATTTTCGGTTGAAATAAGACCATTTTTCAACTCGTGTTGAATAATTATTCACAAAAAATTTAAAAATTAAATTGTATCTGAATCATTTAAGAGTCGTGGTGTTAATTGAGATATCTCAACATAAAACGCTTCTTCGCCTGTCTCATACAATAATGTATTATGGTTTAATAAACAAGATTTTTTTTCATTGGTAGGTATTTTACATACATTTTTAAACCAATTTTTTAAGACATGCCATGTGCATAATAACTGCTTTTGAACTGGCCCCACCACAACTACTCCAGGCATTATAAAATGCTTGTTCATCATCAGACATAAACATATATGTATTGATTTAATGATTTTATCAACAACACTTTTGATATGTTGGAAAAAATGTTTATGGTTTGTAGTATCTGATTCATTGGAAAAGCAGAAAACAACCGGATATCCATTTCCATATTCATCAATGACAACAATTGTGTGTAGTTGAAAATTATAGCTGTTTAAACCATTGGAACCATCAATACATATTTTGTCATGACCAAACTTTACAAGCATTTCTGATTGATATGGTTTCATTATAATCAAATCATTTTTATGTAAGCGTGTACGTGATGTGCAAACACATCCAGTTTTTATACTTGCTTTTGAATTTTGTTCCCCCTTTATAAATAATAAATATAAATATACAATACCACATTAATATACAAATTATATACAATACATAAATTAATAAATTAAAATGTATATACAACTTTTACCTTGCTTGAAAGACTTGGATTATAAGATCTATGACAGTCAAAATATATATATTCTACACTAAACTAATATTACTTGTCTTCCAGGTTTATCGATATTATTTGACATTTATACGGCCATAATAATAGACATTTTAACCAGTTCATACATTTTTGCATACCTATTTTGATTTCATTGAATTCCAACAATATTGAATATTACTTATTAGCCAACTATTTATAAATGCATAATTATTATTTCCAGAAATAATAACGAAATGTTATTGGCATGTTTTATTCAATAATAGAAGGTACTTAATACCTACCGCCGGTACCGGGCTTATTATTGATTACGTGGGATTGGAATTTACATATTATATAATTTTGTTTTATGACAAGCGTGTATTTTGTGACAAGACACAAGTTACTATTACGAAAATAATCATATTCAAATAATTATTAATATACTTTTACAGGGCTAAAATTGTGGAACTATCATTTTAAATTATAGATAAAATATCTATTGGAATTTGAAATCAAAAAATATCGAAAAAAACCTCTTCAACAAAATATAGGTTGAGGTACGGTTGGGTTTCCTAAAAATATTTACAATCGTGTTATTCAAAGAGGAATCAACTGATTAGTAGCGTTCGCAATCGTGATCTACCCTGAATTAAACCTGCATTTAATTCCATAATTTATAAACTTTTACAAATATTACCTAATAGGTGAAATCAATTTTGAGCACGCTAACAAACAATAATACAGTGGCTATTAAAATAGCGAGCACTATCAACGCACATGTTTACAGCTATACTGGAGGAGTATACCTATATTATAATAATTATTTTAAAATCATACTCGAACTAGTAACCAAACCATAAATACTGCGAAATATCCACACGCCAAGGCTGTAGAGCACATTCCTCGAAGTGCCTTTTCGTTATGGATGGAATAATAAATAAAAACAGTTTTGTATTTATAACGGTATGGTATAAAGGTTCGGGGTGGCAGGTGGCGGCAAACTTTTGAATTTGGCGGGATCGCAGACGGGCGCCTAGACCTCATAACATATTATACTAGGGTGATGATAAATTCATATTTTTTTTTACTGCCGAACGAAACAAACAACGGACGGGACGAACGATTCCGGAGCAATGCATTTTAAAGTAGGCGCGAAACGTTCCACGGCGACCGCGGACAAATAAATTATCAAATACGGATTGACGGGGGCAAAGAAACCGACCTACCCGGGCCGGGGGGGGGGGCAAAACTCGAGAAAACCCAGTCGGACGATAAACACACGATGCACGCGGCGCTCCGGCAGTTTTGTTGCGCGGGTTGTCGGTGGCGTTGCACGGCGGACCACGATCATTATAATATAGTGGCACGAATTACCTGTGTGTGCGCAAGCTGTTGCTTCGCGCCCACCGGTGGCGGCGGAAGTGCTCCGTCGGAACGCCGTCGCGCGCGCGCGTCCGCCGGCGATGGTCCGTCGGCGGCGTGCGTATTCGGAGTGCGTCCGTACGGCAAAACGCACACACATATATATACCTATGTTTAAAACGTCTGTGTGGTATTTTTTTTTTTATTTTTGCGCGTATACCGCCCCGGCAGTGGGCACGCAGCACGAGTGAGACGCCTCGCCGACCCGCGGAGCGTGTGTGCGAGAGAGAAAGAATTCGCGCGCGACCTCACCCCGGCGGCGGCGGCGGCGAGGGTGGCGCGGGCAAAGGTGTACGCCGCTCGCTTCTCGCTCGCTTGACTCCGCGCGGGGTTTCTCCTCTCGTTTTCACCGCGCGCACACTTGTGACCTTCTCCGGGCCGGGCGATCGTCCGCGCAGGCGCGCGCCAGGCGTTACCGACGAACACGTGGTGCGCACGCACGATGCACACACACACACACGCGCGCGCGCGCGCACACACACACGTATCGCGTGTACACGTACAGCCGAAACGAGACACCTGTTCGAGTCACGACCGCCGCCGCCCTGAAAACTCCTTTTTGACCCCTACTCCGCCGATGTCGAACTCGCGGCAGATGACGATGATCAATAACCCGGCCATCACTGCATATGCGAGTTCGCGGCTCTGGCCGTGTAGGTATGCGCGCGTGTTGACGTTAACGGAATCCCGGGGAAAATTATTGTTGCTGTGCATGCGATAGTTGTCGCCGGTGACGGGGCAGCAGTGGATCCTAGAAGAGGATCCGGATCCGAACGTTGTACAATATACGTATGGGTACATAACACAATATTTGACAACAGAAATTAGCTCGGGGTGACACCGTTGCCGTGTCGGCCAACTTTAAAGGACACGACATCATTACCTGCTGCTATATGGACGACTCCAGTGAACAGAAAAAATATCATAATAATATATTACGTACCTATGGCGAACAGCATGAGAATAATATTTTGAATCAATCTATACCGTTAGATGTTAAGTTATTAAGATTCACACCAAATAAAAAAACATAATGATCGCAAGAAATAAATCATCATTGATAACCTAATGTACCAATGATGGTATCATGACAATAAAGCGTCAAGTATATAATACAAATGATAGAAAACAACTCTGATCTCTTCATTGTTGTACCTAATATTTCACAAACTAATGATAATAATGTATGATACTACGGACAATTAATAAATAATAAGTTCTAAAAGTGTAATTTATGTAATTAAAACTCTTAAGTTTATTGTTCATTTAAGTAATTTACAACAATGTTATGACTCAGTTAATAACAGTCATAACTTATGAGTTATGACATTTCTGTAAGTCATAACTAATGACCTACTTTTCTAAGATTATACTGAACAAATCGGACACTGAATTTCTGATAAACACAAATACCTACCTTGCGTATTGCGTAACCTTAATAATTTAATAATATTATTAATAGGTTTATTCAATTACATTTAAAAATTATGTAACTTGTAAAATTAGCATATTTGTATAATCCAATTTTTCTATGCAGTGTATTACTGTGTATACTGAATATCCAGCAGCGGCTGGGGGTTAACTGGGGCTTAACACTTTCTCTTAGACAAAAGTAGTACAACAAACTTTTAAATATTAAGATTACGAGAGTGATCATTTCGTTTTTCAGATTCTGAGCGATAAATGTATTGATTTTACAATGATCTGTGTTTTTTGATTTTTTTTTTTCGATTTTCGAGAATCTAATCCAATCTAATCACTTTTTGAGGCAGTTAAAGTGATTCAATTTTCTTCAACAACATCTTTTCTGATAGCAAAGTGAATCAAGTTGGTACACAAGGGGGTTAAAAGTTAAAAACTTCAAATAATTTTCAAAAGCGGAAGGAAAAACAAACAAAAAATGTAGGAAAAACTGATATTTTTTGCAAAACCTGTTTTTGATCGTAAATTCGCAATAATTTTTTATGATCATTTGAATTCAGATACTCGACCGAATTTGTAAGAATTACAAAAATTTGAAAAAATTATTTTGAGCAAGTGATTCGTAAAAATTGTTGTTTTCATAGCTAATATTTTAAAATTGTCCAATTAATTTTCATACATTTAACAAGAAAAAAAGAGTTTAGTGGAAAGTCAAATTAATTTTTTACGAGTGTTTGAAGTTATAGACATAGGATATTCACCTGTAAAATGTAAATTAACAAATTTTCATACAAATATTTTCTTATTTTACTGTTATACAAAACTATTAACCATAGGAACTTGAAATTTTTATCAAATGTTTATTTTATCATTTACATACGAGATAACATTTTCCCAATATTTTGACTCGTTCTGAGTTATGTATAGTCATTTTAAATTATAATGGCTTTTATAAATTACTTGTGTAACAGTAAAAATCGAACATCACAAAACGGTCCTTTTCAGGACCACCAATGACAACACAATACTACGAAAAAACCCACCAGGACAACTTTACTCGTATATTACAAAGCTCCAAGTTGTCCTATATCTCTCTAAAAACCGGGGCTATACTTAGGGGAAACCACCGCGTGTCTAACGACACCCTCCTCACACTCATAGCCCCAAAACCAAGCACACAATATCATATCCCGTGCCGAACGTAAACACAACGACCCACGGCGACAACGAGCACGTTTACTAATCGGTACGGGACACGATATATTATATACGGGACGATTACTCTTAATCAGTGTCGGTCTTCAATCAATATCCAAACGTCAATACCTCTTCGAGAAACCGAAGATTTGGAGATCCGAAGACCCGAAGACACCAACCAGATTGTGAACGTACCAACAACCTGAGATTATCCGCCATTGCGCCGACCTCATACAGCAATCGCAGACCAAGTACGAACGGATGGCGGAGTCTATAGGATCACCGACGAATGATCACACAACGGAGTGTGCCATGCACGCAGCAGTGACCACAAACCTGCCAGTCTCAACCGCTCGACACACACGAAGACCTCCGCCGAATAACCCGGGCCGTATTTACAATTTTTGCCCCCTGGGTCAACCATAATTTTACCCCCCCCCCCCCCCTCCACCCAAAAAAAATATATACGCTTTTTTGATTTTTCTTATCACATTTTTAGTTATAATTCTATATGGTTAAGTCAATACTACACCGAGTTACCACGGGAGCCACGGCCGCCCCCTAAATAGATCAATATTCGGCCGCCCGGGGCCAATGTCCCCATTACTCCCCCCCCTCCCCTAAATACGGCCCTGAGCACAACCGGGGCTGGACCGGAGATCTAACGACGCCGTCAGAGACGTATCAACGGCTGGGAACGATACAAGTAAGCCGCCCGAGACAAGGGCCCCAGGAACGAGGACCGTCACCGCCACATCGAAGTCCCCTTTGTATCCTCCCCCCAGCCACTTGCTTGAGTTGCGCCGTTCCCGAGTCATCTGTTTCCACCGAGTAGTAGCCGCTTGTTTAAGTCACGCGCCACCGGTGTACAGCTCCCATCCCCAGATATTGTGAAATACCATCTAATAAAATATTCCCCTCGTTGTACATGGCAGAGATGGCGAACCTATCACACGCGCACACTATTTTAGTGTCACATACGAATGTGTAAAAGTTTATTATCAAAAACCACTGGTCGTAGGACGTAGACTAAAATATATTGAGATTACAAAAATCATACCTACACGCATCAACCAATTACGGTCCAAAGATTGATTCATTAGCCAATAAAATGCAGCAACAAACTTCTCATTAAAAATGCATCATGTATAACAATTTATTGTTTTAACATTTCGATATTTTTTTTATGAATTATGAATTAAATTTATTTTACATACTTACGGGTTACTTATGCCTTTGGTATCCAATATATTTAAATTGGTTGATAATGTAATAATTGACTTGTTTTTTATCATTCAAACCATGGATGCAGACAGGGGCGGAGTGGCCCGCCGGGCAACCGGGACAATGCCCGGTGGCCTGGCTTACTTATATAAGAAGTGGCCTGGTCCTGGTGTGATGAAAATAATTAATATTTAAAATATTTAGCTATTTTTGATGACTGTAAAAACAACGAAAACAAATTAATAATGTGATATTTGAACCACCAATATTATTAAATTGTTTTATACTTCACCCAATCAAAAAATGGTAAGCACACATCTAGCAATAAGACAATAAATGGTAAGAAATTAAATTTGAAAAAAATGGCCTGAAATAAATTTATGAGGCCTGAAAATATCTGTTTGCCCGGTAAGAATTGTTGAGCCACTCCACCCCTGGATGCAGACATTTTTAAGTTTGAAAAAGGGTTATCAAACTAGTTGACAACAAAATCCAACCAAAATTTTTATTTGAAGCTCTGGTACAATAAGGTTCGCCATCCCTGGTATATATAGGATCAATCAAGCAAACGCTTGATCGATTACGGAGCTCTCACCAGGTCGGTCCTTTTCGGCAAGCCCAACCGACGCGCGACGCACCCGTGATCCTCACTGTTCCTATCCATGTAAAATAACTAAATTTATGCAAAATATAGAGTAACAAGGGATACCATAAATTGGCATTACAAATTATTAAATGATAGGTCGTCTAGTGTTAGCGTACAGCATCACTTGTGAAAAAGGATGGTGAAAATTCTAAAAATAGTTGTGCAATTTCATGCTAATTAGTAATTACTAATTAGTGAAATTTTTTTCTGTATAACGGTCAATGAGGCGGTTCCATGTAATGTGAATTGCTGAACACATTATGTTTAAAACACATTATTACTGATAAGAAATACCTCATAAGTTTTCCACCCTTAACATTTTCAGCCGTAAGTTAAAAAACATCATCGAACTATTTTCTTATTGTTGTGATTCAGAAACAAATAACCATAGGTACTAAACAAAATGTTTATTTCGTCATTCTATGAATGATAAGATTTTCAAAATATTTTTGTTCGTTTTGAACTATTTGTAGAAATTTTCAATTATTTTAGTTGATTTTTATAAATATCAATAAAATTGTATTCGTTGTATCAAAAAAAAAATTGAAAATTTAATACTAGGTTGCTTATACGTTGTGATAAAAGCAGTTAGTAAATATTAAAGATCCATAATATGCACGATTAGGTATATTTTAAAATTATTTAAAGTTCAGATTTTTACAAAAATCGTCATAATCATGACAATTCTCAATTTTCGTAGTTAAGAAATTATAAAACATTATATTTTTATAATTAAGAATTGAAAATGTAGTTAAAAATTGGACGAAATTACATAAAAAAAACCCTTTCAGGCCCTATGTTAGAAATCTTTAATTGTATGGTTTTTTTTTTAATATTACTATATAGATTTACAAATAAGAGAAAACATTTTTTTTTTTGAAAACCTAAGTATTCCAGACCTGATGCCATATTATGGTATCATTGGGAATAATCGGTTATACATAATACTAATTTTAAATTTAAAAATAATAACTTTATTTCATTGTAAATATTTAAAAAAAAATAATTTTATCTTTTTAATACTTCTCATATTGTTAACATTTTGTTTTTATGTCAATAAAACTTTATAAAATTAATAAAACATAATAATTTATCTTATAAATTATAGTTTATTTTGGTATGGAACTTAATAAATAAAACTTCACGTTTTTAACAAATTTTGTGTTAATCGCAATACAACTTAATAATATCAATATAAAAAGTATTATTAATTAAGGTGATGAAAAATAAATAATAATAACTTGAATTCATAAAATAAAATAAAAACATAACTTTTTAATAAATTTATACTAATAAATAACAATATAAATAATTGGTAACTTATCATTACTCATGGTGACCCTTGAAACAATTTCGACTAGCACTATAGCATAAAGCCACATCACACTTNACACTTGGAACATTTTGTTTTTAATATGGTTGAACACACAGGTAACTTACTAAATAAAACTAACTTACTTGTTTTATCTTTTATGGCTTTATGTATTCAGGCAAATGTTGACAGCCATCAAATCTTACATCTGAAACTGGTGCATTTAATCTATTGTATGTTTCTCTGTGAAAAGTATCCAGTTTTCAGTTTTAAAAGTTTTCCAGTATTAAGTAGACCTTAATGCAATGTTCGCCTTGAATGTTAATAAAGTTCATTATATTCAACTGTTTGCAATGACGTTTATACATTGGCCAGCTGTTTACTATACACATATCTACAATATGGAAAATAATTCAATATATCTAAATATACTGTTTACATGTAATATCTGTTCGATAATTAATCTTACCAGCATATCATGTAAATCAATAGCACCCACAAAAGAGTTGTACTCTTTGACAACAGCTGGTCTTTCAATTATTAGGTATTCTTGACTTGTGTGCCACTGACTAGCATTTAACCTGATCAGTAGGTTCTGGACCAATGTAGTTTGAAACGAAATGAACACTTTTATTGTCAAACCATTTACATGCAACAACTGCAATCGCAATATCGTTTTTTGTGTCCTAAGATAATCTTTCTGACTTTTTGAGGTTTTTCGTCAAGTTCGAAGTGGCACCCTGATAGCCTGTTGGATCTGACTGTAGTTCCCACACCTAAAATCACATTACTTTTTAAAATTTCTATTAAATTGCATGATGTGAACCAATCATCAAGACACAACTCGGAAGTTTTTGCTATCGGGTATTATTTTAGCAGATAAACAAATTACCATGTCACCACTTAGCCCAAGAATAATAAATGACTTCACTGTTCTTTTTCCTACATTCTACATAAGTTTCAATATCATGTACTATCAGGCGCGGACTGGTAAAAAAGGGCGCGGGATGCTACATAATTTAAAGGTCGAATAAAACAAATTTTAAATAATAGGTTATTTATAAAATATTTAAACATTTTATTTTAGTTGATTTTTATAAATATCAATAAAATTGTATTCGTTGTATCAAAAAAAAAATTGTAAATTTAATACTAGGTTGCTTGTACGTTGTGATAAAAGCAGTTAGTATAAAAGATCCATAATATGCACGATTAGGTATATTNCATAACAATTAGAGCTAAGTTCCTCTTATAAAGATTGTGTTAATAATAAATTAAGAAAGTATATTTAATGTTTATAAAAAGCTGCTCAAACTAATTTACCTATTTTCTTATTGGCTACCTACTTTAAATGTATTCTTTTTTCTTTATGATTGTTATAGTTATTACTTATTAGTTATTACATAAATAATAGATCTACATCTACCTACGATTTTATCAGAGAATTTTAACCTTCTCCTTCAAAATTCAGATTAATTTTAAGTGGGCACATTTATACCGATAGGGGGCAAATATATTTTAGGGCAAGGGATGCTACAGCATCCCAGCCAGTACGCGCCTGTGTACTATGCCTGATTTTGAAGATAAAGAAAATAATTTAATGTCCCGTTTATGTGGTTTTGATTTAGTTTATTGTCTCATACAAATTCTACCTTCAAAAGATATAATAATTTCATCGACTGCCAAATGTTTTTCAGGCTCAATTAATTTAAAACTGTGTTGTACAGCATCAATAAATGGGATCATTTTAAAAAGCTTATCATGACTAATATCTGTAGTGGCCAGTTGGTAAGCAATTATTTGTACTATCGTTAAAATGTACAGGAAACGGAAAGCAATGAATCGATTGCGCGACATAATGTCAAAAATCGTTGAGTATTTTGTATTTTGGGCCCAATACATTCTGTAAGCAGGCATTTTAATGACAGACACAAATGCATACCAAATAACAGTTCTATTTCATTTGTATTAATACTATTGCGATTTTTTTGAACAGAATACAAATTAATGTGATAAACAATATTTTCAATAATTTTTTAAGTCATATAATTGTTTAAAATATTTCAATTTCCCGTTTCATTTTCTGTACCTACTACACGGGAGGGGTTTAAGTGATAGTTTTTGTAACCATCGCGTCACGTCACCGTCACTTTTCACCGGCACCTAGGCGCATCGTCATCACCGACACATTAAGGTATATAGTAACACTTTTATTATTGAAAAATATTTCAACAATTTATATAGATATACAAACTACATATAATATTTAAGAAATTTTTTTTTATAAATGAGCACATTTTTATAAGCTACTTATATATTAAAATTAACCCTTAAAGTCATTTATTTTTTACTTAATTAGGTTTTGTTTCACTAATTTCCCCGATTTTTTCGATTAAAATATAGTCATTTATAGAATCTAATGTTCGCTTTTCCACGGACATTAACATAAAATCCAAATTATCATTAGTTAGAGTATTTTGTAATCGATTTTTAATGAATTTTAGTGTTGAAAATGACCTCTCACGTGGTAATTGTATTACCGGTAGAGTTAAAAGATAATTATAAGCCAAAGATAAATGTGTATTTAATATTATGTCACTGCGAATGTCCGCAAATGGTGAGTGCTGACAGTCACCGGTTAATGTCGTCATACACCAAAGTCATCGGTGAATGTTGGCATATTGATTAAATGTGTACTGTTTGCAAACATTTACTGGCGATTGTCAACATTTATAAAACATTTCTAACGATATTGGCGAATGTTGGTAATGCCGATATTATTTAATCTGATCTCATCTAATACTCTAGTACCTACCTCCTAACTAATATACAATTTATTGTACAAGTTGATCATTTCGATAAAAACTTGTATTATCTTACCCCGCAACTTATTAAATCCGGATAACCGCCATGCTATATGCTGCCTCGTTAACATTTAGTATTACTTATTAGCCATTAGGTCTAACGAAAACTGGTCGCTGCCGAGGTACGATCTCATTCCGAATAGAGTACCTATGGTTTAGAGTGCTATCGTAGTATAGTGATTTGCACAATAACCAAAAAAAAATTTTTTTCTAATGGAAATGAAGTATTTTATAATAAATTTAATAATTTAGTATCTAAAAAATTAGTTACCAAAAATGGTGTTATAAATCAATCATACATCAGAAACAGGTTTTCAGTATGTAAGGAAAATTTAATATCAATCCGTTGGGCAAGGGTATACGCGATGTAATTGCAAAACAAAGTGAACCACAAAAAATAGTGGTTATAGAAATGTTGACATTTTATGCAGTTCAAAATGTCCTGACAGTTTTTCATGTTGCAATAAGTAGAACAATTTTTTCCGTTGTTTATTATACGGATAATAATATATTATAGTATCAGATATACATGTAATTTGAAATACTGTAGAATTCTTAAAAAAATTTGAGAAATAATATGTCGGGGAGGGGCTGGCCATGCATGAATTTAAATACTTTTTTTCAAGTACAATAATTAATATTAGGTATTGAATACTGTCATTTTTAAATTTCCTATTCCAAAAAATATATGAAAAATGTATAAGTTCATTCTTCATTCATTAAATTATCATACATAATGCTTTTAGTGTTACAATTAACAAATAATAATTTATAAATACATGGTCGTAAATATGGAAGTAGGGGGGCTCAGCCCACTCTGAGTCATCTTAAGGCCTTCCTAAGATATGTACATAATTTTAACAATACATATTTTAATATATAGCCAATACTTATTATAATAAATTATACCTATAATTTATGAGCTAAAAAATTTGCTATAAACATATTTCAAGACTCAAGAAATCTACTGGAAAACCTTTTACCTCAATTGATCAAGTTGTTCAAAAGTTCCACGATTAATAACAGAATACACTCAAGAAGTCAAGAATTATATTATACATATAGAGACGAAGATATATATTTTAACACTGTATAAAACCATTTTTAATAAATTTATACAATAACACAATACATTAGTTCACATTTAATTTTTGATTGTTTTGAATTGTATCATAGATAAAATTGTATGTAGCGGGTGGAAAACGATTCTCCCGCACTCTTTTTGTTCATGAAATCTTTTTGGTTCAAGCCCTATGCAATTGAAAACCCTGTTTACGACCTTGCATGATAAATATATTGATTTTACATTCAATTCATATTTCATGTTGATATTGAAGTTAAATATTAGTATTTACTATTTACATGATTAATAAAATTAATTTGACATTATTATTTAGAACAAAAATGAAAATGTGAATTATAATTACATGCTCCAATTATTATAAATTATAATATATAAAAAAAAAAAAACAAAAAAAAATTAAAAATAACATTTTAATTCATAGTTTTTAGGCATCTTGCATTTAACAGTAGGTATTAAAAATTTAAAACTTAGGCCTTCGTAAGACAGAAGCGCGCTTTGGTGTCTACAGAACTGTGGTAATAATTTCAACCAAGAGTTTGTATGAATAAGGTTTCAGAGCACGTTCAGTGGTTCAGATTGACGACACTTTATCAAATACACCTTGCTATGATCATAGCGTAGCTGAACCATAAACAAAACCTAACCTATGACAGAACATTGATCAACCCACCTGTCCTCGGATCATAGATAATATTTTAATCAATGCTTATAATAGTCATATATAATATAATCGTGATCCTAGACATTACCATAACGTGATTAACATTTAATTCGTTAGTTTTGAAATTTTGGATTTTGATGAAATAATATAGCGCGTAACTTTCGTAACGTTATTACTATTGTTCACAATTTGCCTGGCACTAACGTAGGTACCATTGTAATCTAACACATTATTATTATACACATCAGTTATTGATAATTACTAGGTACTTAGCAGTTTGGTCGCAAAACGTATTTCAGTTTTCTGAAGTTTATTTAATTTAAACCTTTTTTTCCAGTATTGTTTTTTTGTGAACTGTTTCAAAACGGCAGATCCGTTGACTTGCTTAAGGATATATATTATACAATATTAACAAAAATGAAATCATAACTATGGGCAATCACATATTATTTGGTGACCTATCTTGGGCAAAAAATGCTAGTACAAACTACTTGAAGTTTGTGTAAGTAAACTGGCATACATTTTAATATATACAATCCAATGATGTAGATGACACAGACTATACAAAGAAATAACAATATTTTACAATCTAATGCAAATATTATACAATATTGTATTACATTCAGTTCACTCACTGCCCATCCTAGTATTAATAAATAATAATTAAATATTTCTTATTAACGTACTTAATTATCATATGCTGTTGTAGATCTGATAAAGATGGTGCATTGGTGCACCAAGAGAGTATTATACATTGGAATGCATATTATTTTTATTAAAGAATGTGAAGTTTGCACATCCAGCGTACGTGCAACAAGCAAATGTAAGTTTGATTTTCGTTGAGAATTAACTATCTGATTTGTTTTAATTAAACTATTTTGTTTATAATTTTAAAGTGAAAATATGCCATGTATAAAAAAACCGGATCGAAAGAATCTTCTAGAATACTTAAATGGTGAACTATCTACATCTAATAGTATCGATTGCAGTGCTCCTATTGAAATTCCAACTAAAATTTAATTTATTAATATATTATTATAACCTATACCTACTAATTTAATTGTTCAATGATAAGAATTTTTAAATCTTAATTTTGTGAATGTGCACTATCTAGCTCAAGTGGTCTAATCAGATGTATATATTTAAATATGACAAATTGAATACAATTTTAATAAACATTTAAAAATTAAGAATTCAGTTTTAATTTATAAACTCTTATACTTTGGTTGACAAACTAGATTGAGTCACATTTTAAAAGCTTACAATTTCTTAAAGAAGCTCACCTAATTATATTTAATGGATCAGCAAATAATGATCTTTTTTGGAGATGTTTAGGATATGCAACTGTGTGAATAAAGGTAATAATTAATATGTATTGGTTTGGTATTGTATTACAATTTAAATTACTCTTTAAGTTTTAAAATTATATTTTATACATACACAAATAACTAAAAAAGTTTAGAATGATCCATGTTCTCCAGTGGTTCTATCGAAATCTAAAAGTGTATAACAGATAAGTAAATAATGGACAATTTAAAAAGAACTAAAAAAAAAGGAATGATTAAATATTAACAAATAACTTATGATTAAATTTTTCATTATTCTTTTCTCGACAGTACAGATATTACTGTATTAAGTTTCCCTGAAAAAGAAAAAATATATGAATAAATATAATATAATTCTTGTTTAAAAATAAACGAGATTTCATACCCATTCACGAGCCATTATTAGAATTGTATGTTGATTCAATTTTGGCCCAACTAGTGGATTCATTTGAGCCATATAACAACACAACCAACTAAAAAATAATAATAATAACCATTCTATAATTGTAACTCAAAATGTATATAATTAATGTTAAAAATTAAATCTTGACTACTAAAACAAAAAATTACTAATACTTAATAAGATTTTAATCCAAACAAAAAAAATTGTCTTGCTTATAATTTATAACTGTATTGTTCAAGAGGATGTCACATCTGCATGTGTTGCGCCGTCTTACACACATACGACATATCAACATTTTGTTCACCAGTTTCAACTGTGCGCAACAGCACATTTGTTACGTTTGAATGTTTGGAAATAGAGTGAATTGAACTATTATACAATTTAAACATAAGATTATTATCTAGAGCCCCGCATAGGCTTTTATTGGTATAATTATTTTTAAGTAAATTATGATAATTCAAAAATGTGCAGTTTCAAAAAGGTCATAACTTACTTAAAAATGATATCAATGAAAGTGCTAGATAATTATCATACCTTTAAATTTTATTATAGGTCAATTCATTTAATTCATATCAAAACTAACAGCACAATATTGAAACCGGTGAATAGGGATTTGGTATGTCTTATGTGTGTTAAACAGAGACAACACATGCAGGTACAACATCCTCTTAAATAATATACATTGTAATTAATAGAATATTGCACAATTAATATACTGAATATAGTAGAATACATATGGAAACCATTATTTAACATGTTGACTGCAATTTGTCTGCCGGCATCCACACAATATGTATTATCAATAAGCTGAACATATTTTTCCATGTCATTCTACACTATTTTAGATACTTTAAAAATACAAAAAAAATAATGTTTTTTACATAAGCTGCCAGTGGTCATATGGCAGTCAACGTGTTAAGACCTGGGTATCTATTTCTTTCTTTTGAATACCGTATTAATATGATTCCTTAAATCCATCTAATGTAACAGGCGCAATGTTAAGTTAATCTAAAGGGGAGTTATTACATTTAGAATTAAAACCATAATATGTAAGTTACCATAAGAAAAAATAGAATGTTACTATCATTATTAAGAAGTAGGACAAAACTATACTGTTTTTTTCTAATAATTGATAAGCATAATTTAGATTGAGTTTAAATTGTAATTATAAATAACCGTTTAACAACTTCTATGTAAACCTTATACTCAAGTGTAATGAAAATACATAACTGATATTAAACTACCAGGATTTATTTATAACCTTCGATTGCAAAATGTTTGCACTGTATAAAGGTTTGAAAACCAAGTATTATGTATATGAATCATATTGTTAACACAAAGTTTGATGACTACAATGAAGCGTGTAAGATTATAACACCTCTCCCTTCCACCCCAATCTAAAAAAAATCCTGTCTATGCACCTAGACGTGCATTTATATAAATATATTAAAACAGGTTATAGTATTACAACACACAATACTTGAAAAATATCTTGTTCATTAATAATTACTTTATAACATAAGTTAAGTTAAGCTTATCATACTCACAACAAATAACAGGTTGCTGCTGTCATCATCAACACAAGTTGTTGAACGCTAAAGAAAAAAATCCATAATTACTTCAATTATTGAAGAATTGTTTAACAAATGCAAATGAAATGAAATTACCCTCGGTCTGGTCCTTTGGGAATGATGAATGGTAATACAATGCCGACCACACCCCAGAAACCAGTGAAAATTAAAATTGGTAAAGCAGCAGCTCCCATGGTTATAGTATTGGTCGATATGCTGGAAAAGAAATAATATGTATAATATAAATGATTAACCGAATATCCCGTGTATGAGTAATATTCAAACCTACATCGTCTACCCATGAATAAATATTATGAAAGATCTTCACAATTTCTAGTGAGAGATAACAATTGTGTGTAAAACATTGAATCCTTGACAAATTAAATTCATACCTTACCTTTGACAATAATTACGTAAAAAGTGAGTGGCAGCGCTCAGCGGTCGTTTGGCAAAATTATTCGTACAAAACCCACAAAGTACGTTCAAGTACCGTTCAGAGATCAAGATTCGAGGTCTAGGATCTGGAATCAGAAAATAGATAGTTGTGTTATGAACTTGTATTCATCAAACGCCTTAATAATTAATATTATCATAATCTCAATATTACCATTCCAGCTTCAGCTGATAAAATGTCTTACAACATCCTTGACGCGAAAATGAAGAGTTATATTCTCCTTGTATGAAAAATGTTGTGTTACATTTAAGTTCGCCGCTAGATGTCGCTATACGCCTGATTAACCATAATAATTATTATTATACATCAGAGGTTGTCATACATTTTTTTTGTTCGCGGAGCCCTTATGTTCCTAAAAAAAAATTACGGAGCCCCAAAATTCAGAAATGTCTATTTGAGGCAACAATAATTCATAAAAAAATGATGTTGATTATAAAAAAATATGCGGATTCATAAATAGTTTACAGTTTTAAACGTTAAAAATAATACGTCATATTGCAGGTACTGTCCATATAATATTTAATACGAGTATAAAAATTAAAAATGTAATTAAGAAATATAACAATAATTTTAATTAACACGGATAACATATGCCCATGGAGCCACGGAGCCCATAGACTACTCTCGCGGAGCACAATTCGAGAACCGCTGACATACATTATACAAACCATTATTTTATTCTGTGTACATACCTAATTAGCTGCTGACCCCGTGCACCCCGTTGCCCGCCAAAAATGCCGACTCTTATACTATATTATGATTCAAACTCTGTTAAATTCGTTATTTAATGTCAGGTGTGTGTAGGTAATGGTGTTCAAAATAACTCAAACATTTTTCACTACCTATTCTTATTATAATCTGTAACCAATAAGAACAGTATTATTTATGTAATAAAAATATCGACCATCGTAAACCTCAAAAACATACTTGTGCAAGCACCACTTTAAAATGCGAGTTTTGGAAAATTCTTAGTATGTACCTTGAAAATGTCATGTCTCAACCTATTATAGGTTGGGTTAGGTACGATTATATTATTATATTAAACCTATTATAGTATAGCCATGCCGCCTGATGTTGTCAGTGCCAAATAGGGGGCCCTCGAGGCTCGTTTGTGATTGGCCACTAAATCATGTTTAAGATACCATTAGCTCACTATATTGATTTACCTATCAAATGTTTAGTGATTGTTCGTACAATCCGGCATGATGGTTTGACTGTCTGAGGTGCACACAATATTTCTATATTTTGTGTGCAATTAAGTAGGCTGAATTAATGTTAAAAAAAAAAAACAATATTAACTATACATTTTGAAATAATATTTTGATTTTTACGTATTAAGCATTGGTTGATGGTTCCAGTGAACCACTGAACCAGAGTTCTTCTTCTTCTTTCGAGTTTAGAAAAATTACTTTATATTTAACGTTTTTCAATCAATAACTTGATTTGCAATGATAAGTACATTGATATTAAAATGCTCAATGCATTGACTTAAAGTCGATACTTTCGATGTGTACTGTACTTCGTTGCAAGGATCTTATTATTACTTTTTCTATTTCTTTGTAATGGGGGCGGTAGGTAAATGAGAATTATTGTTAAAAGTTTGTGTGGTTACGCCTGTTTGTATGTTACACGCTTTTGAGTTGTTTGCATTGGTTGCCACAAAAAAATACTAATATATAGTGTAGAATTTTAGACATAAAATTAATTTAATTAAAACAAAATTAAAAACATGTTTGGCTGTAATAACTTTTAAAGTTAAGATATATATATATTTGTGTATACTTATATGTTTATGTATACCTACTATACAAGTATCGAAGTATATATTTTGATGGTACAGTACTAGACTAATAGCCAACAACACAGAGGCTACTAGCTAGAACCTAGAACCTGTAGAACTTACCATGTATCATAATATTATATAGCTCACTTCAATATGACTAACACTGTTTTCTCCGAGGAAAGAGCTCTACCCCGCCCCCTATCCGCACATGGCGTTGTTGTTATTTTCGGAATGTTAGGAAAACTATAAAAGGATCAGTGCCAGATTAACGTATAGGCGAAGTAAGCACGTGGCTGATGGATAAAAGTGGCCGGAGTTGGCCATTTTTTTTTTTATATTTTTGATTTATTTTTTTACAATGGGTTATAAGAAATATTGAGTACCTAATCAAGATGTCTAATACCATGCCCATATGTAGCTATATAATTATATATATATATATATCGGATATCCAATAACTCAATAAGTTACAACTTACAACATATTACAGCACTTATGATATTAAACATTTAAAGTTTAAATTTTAAACGATACACCAGAAACATCATGGTTCACGATATACATCAGGTAACTATAAGTAACTAAGTAAGTATACCTAATGCATAGTGCCACTGTGTCAGTCGTGTTAATCATATCAGGAGTCTTCATTCCTGCAAGTGTAGTGTGTAGATACCTATACCAAATTACCAACTACCATGTAACCGCAAACCTTCGTGTTCTCAACTAAAACGGTGTTAATGTCGTGTAGTAAAGGTTAAGCTGTTAAAATACTATACGAGTTTATAGAACACCTCATTAGATACCTATGTAAATACGCCTATGATGGTGTGCTTTGATTCAACGGCCAGTGTATAAACTAGAAATTTACTATTTAATTCAGGAAACTTCACTTTACTATAATTATGCACGTACAATTTTAATTTTAATTTTAATACAGCGTACCTTCATTACTTCATTAACCGTGCACCCTTGCATATGGAATGCAATGATATGGATACAACATGTGCATTGAAAAACTAATTTTATTTAATTTTAAATCAGTATGCCTATACATACACATTTCCTATTTAAAATAATTTCAATAAACGTGTTCGACCACGATCTTGTACCTATATGATATACATAATTAGTATAATATAATTGTTTAGTCAGTCCTTCTCCGAGGCCTGCAGTGGGCTGTGTTCGATGCATTTTGATGATAGAACTTCCAATAACAAGTGGCAATATGCCATCACATTGGAAACATTATGAACACAGCTTTAAGTACCTACCTACGTCCTACACTCCATAAAAACGTGTTTCCCGAGATGGGAAAAAAAGTATCGTTGTCGTATACAAATTATTACAAACTATGCATCGATAGCTTTCCATGCCGATTTCGTTAACAAAATCAACAAAAATAAAACCATTTTAAAAGTAGGTATAAGGTAATATAGGTATACCAAATACAAATCCCTGGGTACGCACAAGGCGCGTAAAGTTGTTAACAACAAACAACAACAATTACATTGTTAGCAGAACTATTCAAAACGTACCCAACAATATTTAAATAGACCTGTTGGATATCGACATATTGGTGACATATATAATGTTATCGGTGTGAAATCAACAGTACAAAATGTACGTCAAAAGTGGGGCTCCAACAAATTCCAACAATGTTTGAATAGCGTTGTTGGATAAGTTTTGAAAAGTTGTGCTAACTTTGTAACGCCACATTCATGGCACTTCGTACTGCCTACGTATTATGGCGTATAACTGCAGAAACGTTTTTTTTTTCGAATTGCGTGTATACGACATTATCAGTATGAGTGGATCATTGCTCAGGGGTCAGTGAGTCTGCGGGGGGTGCTAACGGCACCGATTTTGTCTCGTACGGTCTACCCAAGCCCTGCGCACGATACAACACATTGCGGAGCCAATAATAATATTGAAATAGAAATAGTACCTATTAAGATTACGGACAGCTGGTACACCCATGGCGTAGAGAAGTAATATGATTTATTTTCAAGCAAAATAGATAGGCGTACAGCAGCAAGAGCCTACATCGTGACCGTTCCTTATTAAAAGTAGGTACTAAGTACGTGTTATTTAGTCGATGTAATTAAGGTTTAGGGAATTCTGCGGTTTTAAAGATAAGTATAACACTGCAGTGGATGATGTGCAGTAAAAACTACAACTCCGAACAAAATGCCACTATTATTCTTTTTAACGGAACGACCGACTCGATATAATAACATTATAATAGCTGTGCACTATAAAACCAAATGAGGTTGAGTGCGTTGACATTTACTGAAAACGTGTGCTTACTTATAGGTATACCTACATAATGGCAAGACATCGCTTTCGCCATATTATCAGCTGCTTGTAAGGTTAATAAAATGTATCTTGTTTGAAAGGGGTTGATAATATCATAGTATATATAAATACTGACTGTGAACAATTTGACATAATTTATACGCAGGAGATGCGTAGGTAAACGACCATATAATATATATTAATATAACATATACATACAACCTACACTGCACGCCCGCAGTTAATATTGGCTGAAAAATATTGTCAATCATCCTCCCGTCGAATAATTATTGTATGCGTATTTTTTTTTTTTTTATTATTAAAATACTATTGGTAACTATAATAAATGATGGCAACGGTCATAATATTATCTTCTTGACGACCGCACCTATATAGTACGCGGGCTCGACGATTGACTAGCTCGTATTACTCCACACATATAACTCGTAATCGCTAGATCGTAGATCTCGTGATGGGTTTTTTTTTTACTCGATTTAATTGTACTCAAGTTACCTACATTTTGGAGAAATAATTGCATTTATATTATGTTATGTTAGACAGATAATATAGTTCTATTAATATAACATACGTCATACATAACAGACTCATCGGACGATTCAAATAAGGTTCTTATAATAAATTGCACTTATTGTTGTAATAATAGATTTTATATTGATTCATATAAATTAATGGTTAACATGATTTAGAAAATGTAGTTAAAATTTATTGTCATAAACTCATATCGATATCATTTATAAATAATTATACAATAAAACATTATTAAATATTACATTTTTATGGGTATAATTTTATTATAATATCGGTATGAACTATGAAGTATAAAAAATATTAATAATGATAACTCGTCAGTCAATCAAAAATGTCTGCTTTATATATACCTACCGTTTTTATTGTGTTTGTGTTATTAATAATACTTATAAATACTGAAATTGAAATGCTGCAGTCATCAAATGATTAAATATATGGTACTATGAACATTGAACACAATGATTCATTTTTTAAAACTAAAAGGCCAATCAATATAACGTAGGTACTCTACGTCATAATATAACTGGAAATTCATTTTTAAAGGTATATTTTAGATAAAAATTGAAAGGAGATGTATTTTATTGCTATTGATATCTTGATGCATAAATGTTTGTAAAATTATTGAAGTAATGTTTTTAATAAAAATTATAAATGATACTTCATAACAATATAATGTATCAATATAAATAATATAATATGTAATAAGTTGTATGGTATTATGTAGTAGAAAATTATAGGATTTTGTAAAAAAAAATTATTTTTACTTTTTGGTCAAATTATTTACTAATTAATACTAATTATATAGGTACACACTACACGAATATGTAACTTTGAATTGAGAATGGCAGGAATGTGATTATCGATTATAATATGTTGTTCGTGTAACCAAGGCAAGTGATATAAATTATTAATAAGTACCATAAACTAAATTTAAAAAAATAACCTTATATTTAATGTATCATAATTGATACATCAACATTAACACAAACCTATTAAAACTTAAAGTAGAATTATATAACTATTTGAAACCAGATGAATCATTTTGAATAACCCTAAATAACCTATATTATAATATACCAGCTAGTGTCAACAGATAGAATATTCAAAGTTTTTTATTATCATTTCCGAATCAATTAAAAAAGTTATCTCATAAACCGATTATTAAAAACAACGGATCAACTTTTGAGTCGAGCACTTGTGCATCGGTGTCTGAAAATCACACAACGCTAAGTTAGGAAGGATTATATCCCCGTTGACAAAAATAAAATAAAATAAAAAATGTTTGAAAGTACCTATGTATAAGCCTACATTTTAATTAATTTTTTTTTGCTCATTGAAAGTACATTAAAATCCTTATAATATTTTTTACGCGATGCACCCTTTTATATTTTTTTCGTCCGAACAAATTCTAATAATTATATTATTTTGTTGAAGTTGTAACGGCTTTTTACCTCATTTTCGGCCTGTGCACCTCTTATTAAACATTCTTATTGAAAAAAAAGTGATTTAAAGCTATACGTATAAAACAAATATAATATATAATAGCACAAATGGCAGGATATTTTTAAATTAGAACAATTTATGAATCGATGAACAGCATCGCTATACCTATACTGATTACATGAATATTTCATCTTAACAGTTGTTAAATCTAAATCCTGTAGCGTCATTATTTAAAAAATGTATAATAAGATCACGAAAAGAGGTAACAAAATATAATATTATAATTAAATACGTACTAAAGGTCAAAAAAATGTTTAAAAAAAAAAAATTTAATAATAATTCTCTACATAGTCAGATAAATAAACTAAATTCTTTCTTCAGTGCATATATTGAATGTTTATGAATTGTATAATCAGCGAATCATCTGTAAAAATCAAACAAGTGTCATCCCCATATTTTGTTACAAATTACAATTTGACCATCTATAATTCAGTAGCATAATATTGTAAATACTGTTCACGCATAACTGCATAAGTAGGTATACCTATATTATCTATAATACGATAAATAATGACAATAATTTGAATTTGAATTCAAAATTTCCGCTGAAAACATAATTTGTCGTATTTTCATATTTTACATTATGATACACATATATATTTAGTAATTACCTGTTACAAAATATAGTCCGGTTATAACAATAATCTCGCGCCACACGCGTGTCACAAATGACCAATGGTCAATGAATGGCCTTGTTTTTTCGACGTGAATTCGAATCGTAATTTATTATTTTGCGTACAAAACATTACAACTTTGGTCGTTTTTACGTTAAAGTAGAAAACATAAATTATAATGAACGGCGGTACACCTACAATATAATAATATATAGGCGTTATTACGTAAACGTGTATGTATTTATTTATTTTATACAGTGCTATTATGTTGCATTTTCCTATAGTAGGAATATTCCCGTACAGTTATCACCATAGAATATTGGCGTATCGGTAATATATATTATGACACTTCCACGTATAGCTGGTAATCTCGTTGTTATTATACAGTAGTCTGCAGTAATAATTGCAAATAAACACACTGACATGTTCCATTAATATTGCATAGGTATATGCCTAGGTATATCTCGGCGTTACCAGAATTTCGTTTACAGTTGTAAAGATCATGTTCGTATGCGAAGGGCAACTTGTGTAACGATTGCAATAAGGCTTCCCGGATTCTATTCTATTATTCTATAAATAATAAAATTATATTCGTCATCGAATACGACTCGTCATAACTCGTCATACACATCGTCGGTATAATTTATCTCGCCTACCCCGAAAACATCACCTTTTGCATTTAAAATATAATATAGTCAAGTACTACCTATGCGATACAGCAGATGATGGCCTTTATAACACGGTTTGCTATACTCAGTCGTTTAGACATCGCAGGTAATCGGGATAATATAGTACCGGGATTGTATTTTGTTCAAGTTGTTTTCGTATGGACCACCTCGCCCTCTGCATGCCCCGCGAGATATTTTTGAGTTTATGCAATATTTACGGGACGATCAACGTAGCCGTAGCATTACTATAATAATATTATAATTATGTCGGTTTTGTGTAAATAATTCTATACTAATTATAGTGTATTTTTGTCGAAAGTTAAACTTAGATTCAGCAGCATTATGCCATTATCACAAAAATGTACAGTGCGGTTGTGAGAAGAGACAACGGAATTATAATATACATACACCTACTAAAGGTCACAAACATTTATTTTTTAATAATATTATATTTGCCATAGAATGCGAATCACCGTGGTAAAATAATAATATCAATAATATATTGTCGGGGGCATAATTTAATTTATTTACCCGACGTCACTTTTCGCGTATGGTTAAGCACAGTGGCTATTAGGGTTCTGAATTTGAAATATTGAAAAATATTTTTTCTTCTTTAATATTCGTTCGATTATAGATGATTATAAATAAAATAATATATTGATTATGAATAACTTATCACTTATAATTTATATCAACCATGGTAAGCGAACTACACAGATATATAAAAATACTAGATAGCCGACTTGGAAAAGATTTTGAAGCCCACAAAATGGCCGAAATTCTCTTATCTAAGAGGTAAATGTTTACATTTTCAAAAGAGTTAAAGAATAAACTTAAAATATAAATATAAATATTGTTTATTAATTATTTCATGCTTGTATATTTTATTTATAGTGCTGCAAAATAGCCCTGACAATATTTTATGAAAAAAATGTAAATATACCAAATATTATAAATTCCTTGTTTATATAATATTATAAATTATAATCATATAAACGTCGTTATGGACTGGGGAGAGTATCGCGTTTACGTGGTATAATGTACGAATATATTATGATTATTAAATAAATATAGACGTTCATGTCCCAACATTAATTTCTTATACGGACGGGCTATTACTTGTTTTTTATTTTGTCACATTCTCCTGGTGTATTTAAAAGTAGGTCTAAAAATAAATATCAAAATCTAAACCCCATTATTTTCAATTATTTCAATCAATATTTTTATTTTTTATTTTTCATTTCAGGAAATAAATTTCATGAAATTTTAAAACCCTAGTGGCTAGTTTGCCATTTAGATATCGTTGTTACTAGGTGATACAGCTGATAATAAAGGTAGTATAATTGTAGGTATCATATTATTATACTACTATACCATATAATATGTAGTTACAAGTAGTGCTCGTGAACCATAGGGTACCTAACTCGATGTTGTGCACCCGAATTTATTTTCCAAACCAAAAATCGTAAAAATAAAACTACGAACTGCTTAAATGCGTCAAAAAAAAAAAAAACTGGATGCTCTTATATTTGTATTTATATAGAACAGCTACTTCATATGAATGTGAATTACAGTTTACAATGATGTAATCGAAGACTTTAAAATTATCAAACTAACACATCGTTTTTTAGCGAACATAAGATAACGAAAATACCGAATAAACTGTAGGTACTTTGCAAAAATGTTAAAATGTTTGAAAAAATATAAAGTTAAATAGATTACATTATAATAATATTATGTTATCTTCGTGATAATAATTATTATGAAAGACAACTTAATTGTATTATGTGGTGGGTGAATAAAAGGCGCACTGCCTGTGAAAATGTCTGGGTACTACGCCATTATAATAAGGGACCTTCAACTTTGCATTCAATTTTCAAGATTTTGACAGATCGAACATTTTTTTTTCAATATTTATAGGAAAAAACTAAAAAATGATGTCAAAATGTTTTGAAAATTATATCATTTCAAATTTTATTGAAAACGTGTATTAAGTATAAACTCAAGTATATTTTCCTTTATTTGTTTTTAGTTTATCCTGATTACTTTGAAATGTACTGGGAATTTTCTATTTTTTATTCCCAAAAGTGCCAACTACATCTGATTTGTTACAAGAAACCACCCTCAAACGTGAATATCGAAAGCTTTTCTTCTTTTATAAGTCGTGGACCTACATATGCACAAAAAAGACATAGGTGCACCATTGTAAAATCAATACATTCATCGCTCCACCCTTATTCTAAAATATTATGTTGTCATTCGAAAAAATTATAAGCTTTACAGTTTAAACACGACAAAAAGATAAAAAATTGTGAAATTATGATTGTTTTTTTCAAAATGTCTAATGGAATAATATCAATAACATACAACACAATATCTGTAACATGAAATTATGTAAAAATAATATGTTTTTGAATGTTTAAAAGTTTCGGAATATTATAATGAGCGTACATAGACACTTGGACGGATCGCCTTGTATGGGTTAGGTACCTACCCATACCCAATGCAGTAAATAATAATAAGTACATATTACATATATTATCGTAACAATATTCAAGAAAAGGTGACACAAAAAAAAAAAAAAAAATGAACAAAATAATATGTCAGCACGGCTAATACACAGCTGAGCCGGTGGCGTACGACCCCCCATCACCCACAACAGAATACTGCGGCTAAACACGGAATCACTATACCTGTAATATTATGTATTATTATTATTATTATTATTATTATCATTATTATGTTGTACACCCAAAGCCGAAATGTCGTTATTTCGTTTTTGACACATGTATATGATTAATACTATATACATGTATTATTATATTGATGCTCCCACTAAATAATTTATACACAGTGGTATTTACTTTACCGCACAATATATACCTCTGCACGACCATTATAATATTGGTTTAGCGTTCAGGGCTTTTGTAGGTACACCGTGTGTGTGTGTGTGTGTGTGTGTGTGTGTGTGTGTGTGTGTGTGTGTGTGTGTGTGAATAGTGCATACTGTATATGACACGCTATATCTCTGCATGTGTTTATGTGTTGTTTTTTAACATGTTTTTAATTTTCTTTCGATTTTTTTCCCATCGAGTAGACAGGCGACGACGTGGCGGTCAGTGCGTATGTTACGCCTATTTTTTTTTTTTTTTTGAACGTCGTTTACTTTGCCTGGAAACTTTTTATCCAAACTGCGCACATACACTATAGACATATATATACATACTTTACCTGCAGGTACTACTGTGTGTGCGTAAAAAATCCACCGACGTGAAAGTCGAAACGACACAGATAAGTCAACAGCAGTTGATTAGTATACGAAAAATGCGCTATTGCTATCAAAATGATAAAAATATATGTTTTTTTTTGATGCCAACACGATTTCTCGATAATACATAACATCCATCAAAAAAGATTTGAAATAATATATTATAACAATATATGACACACCTAATCATGTACTAAACCGGGCGAAACCATTTCCTATAATAAATAAAAATGGTTATTATAATATAGATATATTTTATTACACCCATGTATAAAGTATAAACCTATATACGTAATCCATACGGTTCGACTGCTACAATATATTTTACGCTGTTATATACTTATAATATCACTATAACATAATATTTTATTATACTTTACATAACTAATAGTATGTTCTTACCTTTGTATGGTTTAGCGCATCACATACAGAGTGATTATTCAGACAGCGCGAACGCGTTCGTTGTCAATTTGTGTGCTTTATCCGAATAAATATCTAATTTTTCAATGACAGTTTATTTCGTATTTTTTATTTCACAATCTGCATAGCAACGTTTTTATTTTCAATACTCCGACGAGCGCGCGTGTAAAGTTGAATCGAAGTCAATAGTTTGTGTTGAAAGTTTATATAGGTGTATAAAAAAAGCTCAGGAGCTAGATTTTTCGACTGCAAGTGTCCGCTGCTTTGGAATGTGTAATTCAAATTGGTCATTGTTAATATTTTTTAACACGCCGAACAATAACTGCTAGAATACCTAGGTACAATCATCCGTACGATAAACAGCGATTTGTATGTGTATATTGTGTGCTCGTGCTACGTGTATCAGTAAAGGTATTAGATATGTGTATGCATATAGTACGACAGTCCGATGAGTACAATATATTATTATTATTATTATACAGGAGCAGCAGTGACGTCCTCGAATTTTTAATTTATCGCGAATAAGGAATTTGTGACTAAATCAAACATAGTTTACTACCGTAGTCGTGCACAATATACAGGATGATTCAATACAAGCATGACCACCCCCCCTCCATTTCATTAGTAATACAAGAAGTTTTTACTGCAATAGTACCTAAGGGAAAATTACTTTTTCGAATATATTCATCTAAATCAAAATTCAAACGAGTAGTTTTTGAGTTAATAAAATATACATACCCAGGATAATATAGTCCTTAAAAATGGTCTGACAAAACTACAAAATAGAAGCGATATTAAATTTAGTATCCATTTACTATTATCACATCCGGATAATAATTAAGCACCTATAAATAAAATGTTGATCGATTGATGTTAATAATAGCTCTAATTTTTGAATCACCACAGGCCATAGCCTTCAAATCTTCAAAACCTACCACTGTGGACGGTGGATTCTTATTCTTTAGCATGAAGTATAGTATGCAAAGTGAACTATTTCAAAAGCTACTCGCGTCGGGATTTCGATTTGGACATTTTCAACAAAAAAAAAATCATCTACTTCACGATCGACCGGAAATAGTGGTGATTTCCATTTGAAAAATATATTAAGTCACGGCATAATATGTCATCGCAGGACACTCCTTTTAAATGCTAGACATAAATAGATATCTACTAAATAAAATTCAAGTATACCTAATCGAAAACGACTGATAAACAGTTCGTCCAGAGTACATGATATGTCCACTTAAAAATTCCGAAAATCGGGATTCGATTAAATTCACCGTCAATAATGAAATACCGGATGGGGGGGGGGGAGTATATGCTTAGTGAATCACGCTGTATATGTATTATGTACTCCACGAATCGCTTGTATCAATGACCATCAATACATGCGATACGTGCGAATGCGGTAATCGAGAAGCTGTCGCGACTCGTTTTGTACACATACCTATGGCTTACCGCGGGTGGTATACGCACTTTACCATACATATATCTACGTGTTCGGGTAAATATCGGGTTCGCTCATGACAAGTTGTACACGGGTCGGTTTCGTCACTGGGTGGGCACATTTGACATACCTCGACAGCCGTATATAACGATATCGTGTATGGGTGCGCTGTGAAAAAAAAAAAAAAACACTCGACACGTCCGTATATATTTTATATATTTTTTAGGTGGGTACGTTTACTGCAACACTGTATATAATGTATAATGTATACGCTGATACCGTATATATTATTTTTATGATTCGGATGGTTTCACCTATCTGTACGACTTCGTACACGAGCCTTATTAATAATTATTGTACACATACCTATTCTTACATTATTGTACATGAATTACGATGCATTCCTCATATGATGGGACCATCGACACGCGCGAAACACAAAAGCCGGCGCACGACGACTACCAATCGTCACGATTACAATTACCTATACCTACCGCTGTATAATATAATAAACCTCTACGGTTCTACCCATCTTATATATATATATATGTACACCCGAGCAATGTGCATAAATTAATACGTCAATAACGAATTTCCGTTTCGGAGCCACTACGCGTTCGATTCTCGTGGCGGTAGCGGACAAATGCGCCGGTGGTGGAGAGTCGTGAAAAATATAATGCGTATCGATGGCCGGCAGGGCATCGAGCAATAAGAATAAAAAAAAAGCTGGTAAGTGGATGTCGCTCTGCTGTACAGTAGGTTACAAGTGGGTCACTGTATAATGGATGGAATTAAATTTTAATTCAATGATACAATATCATTGTATAAGAAAAACGATTCTGAGTGGAGACGGTATGTCAGTCTTGGTTTGAGACATATTAATACCAATATATCTGAGTCAAAATTCGAATTTTAAATGCTTATAAAAAAAAATTGTACCTATGTATTTTAAATATTTTACAATTGCTATTGTAAAAATACACCAGGAGCCTTGCATTAAATTTTCAAGCTTTTTCGCCAAACAAATAAAATTGTATTGGTATTTATAGAAAAAAAAACTAAGAAAATTGAAAATTGACAATGCCCGTAAACATCTCAAAAAGAGTCAAATTATTTTCAAAATTATATCATGTTTAGAAAATGCTAATATCAACATTCAGTGAAATTTTCAAGTATCTACAGCCGTTCGTTTTTTAATTACAACAAAAACAGAAAATCGTTAAATGAGAAATCGAGTGAATATCAAATGTTGTAAAAATATGAATTTCAAACGCTCATAAAAATTCAATTTGACTTTCTTCTAAAAATTTTTTTTTTGATAAAGGTAGAAAAACTTATGAGGAATCTTGTACTAAATTTTAAAATCTTAGATTTAAAAAAAAAATTTTTTATGAATTTCTAACTTAAAATAATTTCCAAATTTTCGTCGTTTTTAAGTATTTTGTCAATATTTGAACTTTAAATGCTTATAAAAAAAAACTGTGACTAAGGATTTTTAATTTTTTACATCTGCCTTTGAAACAATATGCTAGGAGCCTTGTATTAAATTTTCAAGTTTTTTTAACCAACAAATACAATTTTATTGATATTTATAGAAAAAAAAAATTAAAAAAATTGAAAACTGACAATGTCCGTAAACAGTTCAAAAAGAGTCAAATTATTTTCAAAATTTTACCGTGTATAGAAAATGCAAATATGAACAACCAGTGAAAATTTCATATNTAGGAGCCTTGTATTAAATTTTCAAGTTTTTTTAACCAACAAATAAAATTTTATTGATATTTATAGAAAAAAAAAATTGAAAAAATTGAAAACTGACAATGTCAGTAAACAGTTCAAAAAGAGTCAAATTATTTTCAAAATTTTACCGTGTATAGAAAATGCAAATATAAACAACCTGTGAAAATTTCATATATCTACGGCCATTTGCTTAAGAGTTACACCAAAAACCAAAATCGATTTTGCTTAAAAATTCCCGTTTTTCCTTAATTTTTCTTTTGTTTTTCACGTCGCTTTTGAAAACTACTGAGAAATTTTTACTTTTGACCCCCCAAAGTACCAACTAAATTCACTTTCCAATCAGAAAAGTTGCTGTTGAAGAAAATCGAAGCAGTTTTACTGTCCTAAAAGGCGATGACAGACACAAAAAAAAATAAAAATAAAAACACACATCATTGTAAAATCAATTACATTCATCGTTCCACTCAGAATCTAAAAATATCTTACTAATAACTCAAAACAGGAACACGGTAACTATATAATAGGTGGTTACTGATTACTCTCGCGATCCGATACTGTTCAACAATGGGCAATGGCTTTATGTTATAATAAAATCGAAGGGACTCGTATTATAATGTATAGAAGTCTATCTCGTACGCGGTTAATAAAGGCGTAATAGTTCGAAGAGTAGGTTTCGCACTATTTTAAAATTATTTATTTAGGTGATATAATTGAAAATTGATAATAATGATAATACATTTATATATATATATATGTACCTACGTAATATTACAATACTGTTTTATTTTAAATTTTAATCGAAATATATTAGAAAAATAAGACATCACCCTCAACTCGAGTCAAAATATAATTAAATAATTCAAAATTATGGAGTTGCAATAGTAATATTAGTATGTTGCTACGGACATACATATAATATATTATATTTTTCTATAGAATAAAATTGAATAAATATGTGAAAAGGTTAATTCAGTGGCGCAGTGTTTAAAATATATTACAACATCGCACATCAAGGGGCCCTCACCATCCTTCCCTTTTTTCAATTTAACAATTGGATGCGAATCAAAGCGCCCACATAATGCAATGTTTAATCATCTATTTTTATGGTTTTAGTTGAACAAATATTTAAATACATTTATAATTCTAAAAGGGATCGATGAATGTATTGATTTCAGATTTTACAACGATAAGGGCCCCCCATCTAAAAAGTCTACAGTAACATCTGTCATAGATAAATTATAAGTGATCGGTGCCATTGAGTTAATTTAAAACACACGATGGGCTGTCTCCGTTTTACTAAAGCACAAAATAATAACTAATAAGGACATTTAAAGTTCAAAAAATTATGTTTTACACTGTTATTACTTATTTTTAATATGATGCAGGGGCACTATTTATTTTGTTTTCCGACACACTTGTAACATTGAAATTTGTGTTGAGCATAACCGTGGCCTTTCGTGATTAACTTCAGTGAATTGACCTATAATCAAATTTTAAAAGTAAGAATATTACCCGATTTCATACTACACAGGGTTTTTTGATATTTTAATTTAGAAGCAACTAACAAGTATAATGCGCGTAGCATGCGCGTGTATAACGCCATCTCAACCATTAATTTCACAGATATATTATAACTATAAGTTATAAACTATGATTAATTTAGTCGTGTTCACTAGTAATTTAATGTGGCGGGGCCATCAAGACATAGTTTTTTTCTCTACATAGGCACGCGTGCAGAATGACATTTTATAAGCTAAATTAGGCCATCGGTGTTTATTAACATAGGTAGGTTAGGTTAGGATTTTATATTTTGTAGATACAGGGCAGGGTCCACACGTCCCGTTTTAATTCCGCTATCTCGTTAATATTATATAGTGTGTATCAAAGAAAAACGTTTAAACTGAAAAATACAAGACAATATTTTTACGGTTTCATATTGAATTATTGAGACCAAAGTTAATAGTTACAAACACAGTTTTTGTATACATCGAGCGTCAAGTGATAAAACGTGAGACATATAATATGTCGTATTATGCAGTGTATTATTATTTATTACGAATAACTACAACTGATAACAGACACTCCTTGCCTAAAAAAAAAACAGGTAAACATTATTTCCGAAATATGAAATTGATTAGATAGGTACCTATAAAAGAACATGCATTTTATAGAAGGCTCTATTAAAGGAGCCAAAATCGTTTGTCCAGTGAAATTTTTTGTTTTATAGATACGGTTTAAATATGGGGTGGTTCACTGGTACATAATAATATATGAGTATTCCATAAACTGCATAACATAACTATTTGTCTAAACGGTAGCATAATATTACGTATATACCTAGTGTCCCCTAGCTAGTACCTATGAAATATAAAACAACAACTCCATGGACAGAAATCCATTGAAAATATTGGGGGCGGGGGAGGGTTTCTATTGTTCAAAAGAACCAAAATCGTGGGAAGCTTGGCCACCCGATGAACAACGCGACTCGTCGCAATGCTGTGCGCCTGAGCGGTAGTGACGCGTAGTGGCGAATACCTATCTTGGATTTTTCACCGATCACGAATTCGAAAATTAATTGCTACAGGTATACGGAGAAAATATTAATTAATAATAATGGATAATTATTAAAGATATCTACTTCAAAGGCACTGCCGCGGGCCAAGATCACTATCCGATATTATTTATTATTACATACATAGGTAGACAGGTATAGTGTATAATGCAATACATGTACCTGTTATCGAATAAATATGCCGCGGAACAACACTATATTATGAGCGTCGATTCGACATGGACTCATATAAATATAATAATGCATGTGTATATAATATATAGCAATAACAGTCGTGTATAAATATTATTTTTATACAGCGGACTACTATTGGTTCGCGAGAGTGTATATTATGTACACTATAATACTTTATATTGTATACGGCGTGGCGAGTATCGTGTAAACACGGGGATGAGTAAAAGCAATAATATCATACAACACGACTATAATATTATAAAGGATAGAGAGCGGGTTGCACGTCGCAGTTCACTGTTGGGAGTACCTAATTGACTCCGTCAATCGATCATTTGACATAATATATGTGTATAATGATGCGGTTCATTTAACAATTCATTTAAAGCGGGAAAAAACTGTTATTGTTAAGTCTTACCGAATCATTATACCCCGCAAGTCAAAAACAGTAAGCAATTGCGTAAATAATGTTTTTTTTTTTTTTTTTATATACTTTTAACCAATGTATCCAATCTAAAAGTAAGATTATGACCACATAGCTGTTGAAATCTTAACTGATAATAATATTATAAAACGCGAGAAAAAATAAATATTTAGCTATGTACGCTGCAGCTTTGTATATACATATTATTATAGACACCGACAGCCTCGGCACGAGACGACTTAAGCGTTCACGGTGCGTATAGAATGTAAATAAAATATAATAATACAAATTATTACAGTATCTAGTACTCGATATTTGGAGCCGATCTAAACTTCTTTGGGTATTCAACCTTTTTAGGCAGCGAGCCACCTATTATTTTTTTTTTTTTAACTCGCGGACCGCATTTGTAATAAAAACAAGTAGGAATTAAATGATTAAAAATGTGTTGGCGGGCCTCAAATTAAGACAATGCGGGCCGCGGGTTGAAGACCCCGGATTTAAACTGTTACAACACTGTAGATAACTCACCGAGATCGAATTTGTATGTACTCCTATGTATATTGTGTATCGTTATATACCTACATAATAGTGTAAAGTAATCCATAAATGTATACTGATAACTGTTTGAAATTTTGTGGGCGCTTTAAAGTCCTAGCCCCCTCCCTCCTATATTTGTTGCGAATGTATATATTGTATACGCTGCTGTAGCGCGCCAACGAGTTCGTGATATTATCGTGGTTATGGAGGCAAAAAGAATGCAAAATGCAAATCATTTTCACTGGAATGTATAATCAACATTTACACACCATAACATTTTACACAATGTGCCCACATATAGATATTAAATATATAATAGACTCATCATTATACTATTGTGTAATATTGTACCTAGTGGGTTGCGGACCCTCACGAGTGCAGCTATTAGGCGGTCATTTGGTTGAATTTGTAGGACGTTTAGAATAATCCAATAATAATAATGCAATTTTTTGCTTCGAATAGGTAGTTGTATTTTTTTTTTTTTTTTGGGGGGGGGGCGGGGGCTATAAAAATGTCTAGGTGGGTTAAGCCCCTCTCGATGTCCACCTATGGTGCATCATGACTCCATTATACTGCAAGAATGCAGTCCTCAACAGACTGAGTGTCTGCAACAGGTCAGCCGCAAACGCATATTATTATCATCTGCATAATACTACCACGCATAGCGTGTCCACATAAAGCGACGAAGTATGTATTATCATCTCTTTTATATTTTAATCAATGGTATGATGTAAATGTGTGTGCTAAGTGCGTAATTACTAATTTCGGTTGTTGGTATCAAAATGTTAGGGCTGGCCATTTTTAAATCATTTTACCTATTACCGGCCACTGCAGTAGGAGCATACATGTACTGGACATGTGATAGAATTTAAAATATTAACAACTAAGAATGCAATTTTTAGACGTTAATTTTCTTCAATTATTCTCTTGTAATTTGTACAAACAACAACAATGTTGAAATTATAAAAATTATCTTTCCATTTTTTTTTAATTGTTATTTGACATTTATAGTATAATAAATTAGTGTTATCAATTTTATTTTTGTTCGTTAATTATTGGATCACAGAAAAATTTAATTTTGGAAGTAAAACAAACAGAAAATTCAAAATACGTAATACTGACTCAATATCAGATTTAAAAACTCATATCGAACCTTTCATTTTAACAGGCCAAAGAAGTCGTTTTTACAAATAATTATGGTGCACACTGCACACGCCTCACTTACAAAATAAAATTATGTATAAGATATGGAAAATAAAATTGTGAATCACTTTTGACTTTCCCCACATAATCATTGCACGTATACACACTGTTTTTTTGTCTTTAATAATGCAATTATTCAGAACATGATTTTTAACCTTTTTAAGTATACTTAAATATATTGTATTATACATGAAATTCTTGAGAGATTTTTTTACTACTCGAGGAGTGTCCCGTGGAGATAAAAAGTACTGTTTTGAATCACTCTGTATTATTATAACATTTAACACAATTACACATCCTGCGTATAAACTGCATCGAGTGTGTATATTATTAAATAGGGGTAGGTATATGCCATGATAGTGTCCGGTGTGTGGAGATGATATTGGTTCTACAGACTTTATAGTTCTATATAGTTAGAAAAATAAACAATGCTGGGCTGATCGATAATGGGTTTTTCTTTCTCGCTCATTTCATAGTATTTCGAGGGACGTCGTATAAAATATACAGAGTGACTCACCAAGAATGCTCACCCCCCTACCATTTTCTCTTTAATAATTAATTATCAAAATTTGAATAAATTAGTTATTAAAAGAAAGAGCAGGAGTGACAGCAACAAGTTTGGCCACGTCATCAAAAACATTTACCTGCAAATTGTACACAATATGCAAAAACTATAACAATTTAAAAATGAACATAAGAAAAATAATAAATGAAATATAGGGTATTAACCTATACTGAATACAAATTAAACTTTGTACGAAAGTTATCAAACTGAAAAAAATACATCGGGCAATATAAAAAATAAGGACATTAATAAAATAATATATTAATTTTATAGGTAGCAACAGGAAATATCACAAAACTTAATTAAATACATCGAATAATAATGTTATATAAAAAAATTAGTAAAACGTATTGGGACAAAAAAATCAATACTAAACATCACCTATTAATCTCAACTCCCAAGTATAATATGAATATTAATACTATAATATACCTAAGTCTAAAAAGTATTACTTGATAAAAAACAAACAAATTTCTGAAATACTATATAGTATATTGAGATTATTGTCTCGTAGTGGTATCTTCTAGCTAGTCTCAAACCTACTTAACCTAGGTAAAACCTGCTTACGTATACATATATACTATGCAGGGAAATAATGTACGGCCACCAACGTGGTAATAATATGTAGGGAAATATATATAAGAGCCCTACGCTTTAAAGTGTTGATTTTGGGAAAATGTGCTCAGACGTTTTCCTCTTGAGCACTGATAAATCACCCTGTATATTACATTTTATAATACACAGTACAATGGTTGGTTACTGGAACTGGAAGTTTAACCCGTCTCTGCAGCTGTTTATTGAGTACAATATTATAAAATTATTTGCTACTTTCTTTTAATTTAATTTCGAAACCCGTTTAATCCGTTAATCAGGAAAAGTTAATAGTGTAAAAACTGTAAAACTGTTAAAACGATAATCGCATTATTGATTTTATTCAAAGGTTACTTCCAGTATAGGAATGAGTGGAAAATTAAAAATATCTGCATTATTTGATTTTTTTTTTATAATATTAAACGAGAAAAGTATCTACTTAATCGAATTATTAGATCAATATTCACCGTCGAATTTTTTTTTTAATATGTTGATTTGACGGTCCCTTATTATATAATTTACACGCTAAAAACGTATTTGAAAATTAATCAGCTAAAACATAATTTCCCGATTATAGGTAAGTGCTATACCGACTACCTTCATACGCGCGAATGGGCGATAAATCGTCTACCTCGATTCCCGCCCATCGACAAGAATGTTTATTTTATTATTTTCCAACACGAGTAACTTTCACATGTCGAAACATTATCGTGATTTCATACGAATTCAGAAAGTTTAATTTCATTTTGAAATTATAGAATTCATTAAATAAAAACAAAACATAATTTATGATTCTTTCAATAAACATGTTTAAGTGTTAAATTTAAGTAAATCAATGTAAGATTAACTTTTATTTAAAATAGGCAACAATATTTGATTATTGATCTTTGCGGAATAGATTTTTATAGAAAATAAGAAATATAAATTGAAGTAATAATATAAGTGGCTTTTAGTTTTCACTCTTTGACCCATTTATATATCATATGTGCATTAAAATACTGCTGTTGGAGGTCAGAGAGCTGCAGCGCTCGAACAACCCTCGAATATGCTTGCAATAAATAATATATAAATAATATAAATGGTATTTAAATTAATAATTATGTACCTACATTAAAATATAGGTATATTAAAATAGGGTACCTAGGTAACTAATCGATTGAAGGTAGTCAACTTGCCCCACTCCCCGCTTTATAAGTATTGGTATCATTGTAACTGAAAGTTACTAGTATATATCTAATAGAAAATAATTTATATTTACACACCTATTTATGATTCAATTTAAGAATATAATGTAAGTCGTCACGGATAAAGTATAGACAGTCAAAACTATATAGTTTTTATTTATTCTATTTATTCTATTCAATAATGGACTTTATTTTTATAAGCTGAGAAACTAATAAAAACGGATAACAACCGTTGATTTTTGAATGAAAAATATTTAAAATGTGTAAATATTTAGTATTATATTACTGTCTATAACCTACATAAAATCTATGTAGATAACTATCAAAATTATTGTGGCTACAGCCAATAGCCAATAGGTAGGTGTACATTGTAGGTAATTGTTGGATAATGTGCATAATATATGTATTTATTATACATATATTTTTCGTATTTATGAATAACTGACTACTGACACGCACGAGGAACGTACAAAAAAAAATCTATGATTCAACATATAATTAAATTTTTCTCCGTCGTGGAATAAATATTTTTTTTCAACAAGAATCAGTTAACAAGTTTCAATAATGGTGTGCGGTCAATGGTCATCAATTAATATAAATACTCTTTTAATTAAAAAAGTACCGAGTCAAAAATAAATTAACACACGTGTGAACGCGATACTAGTAATGAACTTACTTAGATATCTGGTAACCCTATACAATTTTCACTTTTATGTATCTATAGAAGTAGGTATAACTATGCGTTTATATAACTATTTAATTTAAAACTAGTATCATTTGTACACATTGATGAAGTGTGTAGATATGAACACTAGTCAAACTGAGATGTATAACTTTTAATATTTCTTAGTAGGTCTATAATCTACAACACATGTTTACGTACCCACTGTAACTTTAAAGAATACAAAGTTGTAAATATATTTAGTAACTATATTAATATATTATTACAATCCTTAAAATATACCATACATTTTTTTCAAACTATTTTAACGAATTCAACTATAATTATTTTAATATGTTTTTAATAGCCATAATACCGACGTTTTTAATGGAATAAAGCTTAAAAACACTTAAAATGAAAGTTTATTTAAAAGCTGATATAATATTATTTTTTAATTAAAGATTATCACGGCCTCGCTGGAAAAATTCTTATACTCTAAATGAATACAAAATTCAAGAAAACATTAAAGGGCAAAATCACATAAGTACTTTCACGCCACTACAGTACCCGCATGGTTAAGTTTTGTAGTTTACTAGCAAAATTTGATTGATTTGTTTTTAATAACACCGGATGAAAACGAAAAATATTGTTATACTATTTTAATAAAAATATTAAGACAGCTTTCGTGCTCATACATGTATCGACAAAGTTAATGACAGTTAAAATTTTATATGGGTATACTTAATATCTTAATACTTATCATATTAAAAGTTATTGTAATAAAAACCAGTAGGTATACCTGTAGGTTATATACTCGGTATAGCCGGTATGCGTATACTATACCAACTATTACCAATACATTTTCGTATGTTCAAGTATGCAACAACTACCTATTCAGTGCATGTATTTACAATGTTCGTTTAGACATAATATTACATTGTACACGCGCTGAAAATAATAAAATGTACAATGTACGAGTTTATTTTATTGCCGCCTGGTGCCAGTAAAATAATTAATACCTACCTACACTATTCCTCGGGACCAATGAAAACCCTATAATTACGTAGATACATTTACTATATACATGTATGGTATATTGCAGCTATTAAGCTTTTCTCGACAAAAAAAAAACTCGAGGAGATTTACTTTTGAAATTAAATAATTTATCTTTGAACATCTTATATAGTTCAATAAATTATTAAATGCCTACGTATTTACTTTTGTACCAAAATAACTTTTATGAATTAAAATTTTTTTAAAATTAATTTTCAACATAATATTCGAGTAACTATATAACTGAACAATTTACATTAATAAAATATATTTTTAAAATGACGATCTAAAAATACATTTACACGATTAAAGAGTGAAAAAAAATTGTTACCAACTTCAGTATAATAATACGAACTCTACACGATTATATACAACCATACCCGGGGGCAAAATAAAAAAGGCGAAAAAAAATGTAAATGTTTCTGTTAGTTTTTATGTTGTAGGTACCTTATTGGAACAGTGTCGTGATTGCAGTAAATCACTATGGCAACCAAGTACCTATAATAAACCAACGGTTTTCTCAGATAGTCTACTAAAAAAACACAAAATTGTATTTACCCGCAGTACGGTTTAAATCAATTACAGATTTAATTGTATTGTATTATTGTTAGCAAATAATGAGAAGTGCTTCGTTTTTATATCGTAGTACAAAGGTACCAGTAATATATTTATGTACATATATATACACAAATACTCGGTTTGGCGTATAATTAAACGTCGACGTAAACATTATACAATATTATTATATTATATTCGGCGCGAGAACTTATAACTTACCACCTATACTTCCTTATTTTACATTTACATTCCACATCTCTTGAAATGTCATCATAGTATAATAATAATATAATATGAGACTTTATATTAAAATGGTCCATCGGCTGCAGGTGTAGCGCGAAATCTACAGGTGTTATACATAAAAATAGGTCACTTTTCGTTATACGGCTGTCCCAACGTGTTGGCACCAATCTGGTAAAATAATATTAATAACAATTATATAAAAACATTTTTAGTTAAAAGTTTATTTTTTTCGCATTTGATAGACGTTGATATTTACGTGTATACATACAACGTAGTTAAATGAAAAATATAAATAATGTAGGTAGGCGTGCACATTATATACACCTATATTACTATTATTATTATTACTTGACGAACGACCGCTACATTATTATTTATTTATTTATTTATTTATTTATACAATCGCCGTTATATAGGTTAGGTAGAGTGACGATATGTAAAAAGAAATTGCAGTAAATTTACCGGAACATCATCGGTAAAATATAGCTTTAACTTGGTACAGCAAATGATACCTTAATATGTATATATATACATACACCTACCTAGTTACTATTTTCTTGAAGTAAAACAGAACAAGGTGATTTATTGTATCGAATTATAATCGCAAATAATAATAATTAATAGCTACTCGAGTACAATAGTAATTAGTAATATAATTAGTAGTCAAAATATTGAACCTCACTGAAAAAATTCAAGATTTTCAGTAAACCATAAAAAGCTACATCGGTATATGCGGTTGGGTTAGGTGATTGTTATATAGCGACAGTTGTCAAAAATGGATAGCATGTTTATTAAATCACGATCAATTATACAACCAATCCAAGGGGGCCACCGATAATTTTGAGTGGTAGAAAAAAATTAACCGACGAAAAATTTGGTAAACTTCTTTCTTGACGTTAAAAAATTTTACTTTGTAAATTTACCGAGCACTCACCGCTCTATAGTATATTATACATTTACTATTATAGCTATAATTTATAGGTTTATTACTATCGTTAATTCATGGGACGACGTCAGAGAAAATGTAAATTTACACGTTGAATATAATATTGGTAATAATCATAATAAACACCCACCGCGGCATTATAATGAACCCACATAATAATAATACAACACGCGAATAGAACAGACGACGGGCGCCGTTCGCCCGAATTATAATAATAACCGTTGAGTTAATTTCGTCTTGTGTTTAAAAATCACAATCTAATCGATAACATAACTATATATAGTGGGTCTGCCTCTATGTATAATATATAGATTATATAGAATTGGGTCGCCGCTGCATAGAAGTGTTGGTAAAATTTTTTTTGCAAGTCTGTACAAACCGTCAGCTATTCGTACAAAATCGTGAGCAATTTATGTACGCATAGACCTGGATTGTATATTACATGCATGGCGTGACGACCGTTGTTTCAGAAATTACGCACCCCCCCCCCCCATATATGAAATAAAATATATAGGCCCGAGAGGGTGATGTATTTTACATAATAACATTATATAGAAGCTCTGTAGTAACGCGATAGCAATACAATAATATTTTAGTATTGGCGATAGAAAGTGATAAGCTCTAACGGGCACACTGTTAGGTCCGCAGGTCTAAAATGAATCCAAGAAACCATCAGAAACCTGCAGGCGTCCGCTATGTTTCATAGAAATTCCTACTAAAAGTAGGCGCGTCAACAAGGGGGGGGAAAGGGGAATTCGCGTAACAAATTTTTATGTATAAAATTACTCTTATTGCCAACAAAATAATAATGATCAACATTTTAATTTATAGTTTCGCCCTCTCCCTTGACAACTTTCTAGGGACACCCCTGACTCAAGGTACCCACTTATCAGAACCTTCGGCCACAAACCTAGCGAAATACGACGTTCAAATCAAAAGCACAGTCCGCTATAATGGGCATCAATTTAACCAGTAATATAACAATCGTAGAAAAAAAGAAACTTAGAGCCACTGATGTAGGCAAACGCCTGGCACAGTCAAAATGCCCACACAAAGCAAAGCAGGGCACACTGTGTATCATTTGTTTGTTATTTATCCACGTTGCAGACCACTCCCTGCAGGCCTAAAATTCGATAAGCCTTCTACCACCAATATTATTATAATTATTGTTTTCATCATCATAATATTATGGGTATATTATATTGGTATAAATTTTATACAGGTAACAGGTAACTACTTACTTTACATATTTAGGATATATTACTAAACCATAATACTTTACTTACTTAGGTACTTACTTACTAACTGTCTATCCAGTCCGTGTACAAGAAGACAATATTGAATATCATAATACACAATACAATATCGTTATTATTATAAACAATATGTCGACATTGCATACGTTTGTGATAAAATTGGCAAACACAATAAATATTATAATATTATGTGCCGTAGCTGCATTGTCTACCGTCGGCAGTGAGCAACATCAGCTTGTGCGCGCGAATGAGCAACCATCTCCGCGGAAAAGTTTTTATAAAAATAATCAGAAAAAAAGAACTGAACAGCACCTGTACTAAAATTAGAGTTCTCGTCTACCCGACATTGAAATCTACTGTTGGATACTGTGGGAGCGGACCTACTTACAATACATAATAATATTATAATTAAATAAAGGTAATGTGTACAATATGACGTATACACACTATTATGGGCTTCGGAGTTCGGAGTATTACAATAATATAATATGTTATTTAATATACGTAAATCGTTTTATACGCGTTGTAGTAATAGTATAGGTACACCTAAAAATACGTGTAGATGTGTGTGTGTGTAAACACATTAGAAATCGAATAATCCATTGTTCTAAATTGATTTATTATAAAAATAGACTTGGTGCCTAAATCGAGGCGTAGTACACAGACAAGTATTTTATACAGGGTGATTCTCGTAACGTAATTTAGTATACTATTTTCATTATTTCTGAACTTTATTTATTTATTTTTTGAGAATAACCCCGCATTTTATAATGTACACCTGACCCCGTAAGGTTAAACTTCAATCAATGATAAGTAGTCATAACAAATATTAAACACACTATACTATACCCGTTTGAAATCCGATTTTTAAGTATCTTCTATTCGGCTTCAAAATTTGAAATTATAAATGTATGAGCTGTTTTTAAAAAGAGGTTGTTTGTGTAATCACGTGTTCTGAATGCTCTGCGATTGTTCGTGTGGAGTGGTGTTGTTTACTCCCGTAGTCCTGTTGCATGCTGATGGTCGATGACGTAGTGGTTCGTCGGCGGGTCTTAAACTATTTTAAACAATTTTTGTTTCGTTTGAACTTGACTCTACACCTGTCACTAAAATTTGAATAATATGTAGTACGCCGTGCGTACTCGTACTTGCGATTATTTTACAGCGTAGCACGTTTTGGCCGTCAGGATTCAGGCCAGGAGTACGGTTAATTAACGACGATCGACACAATTTGTTTATTCAATTACACAATATAATATAATGTAAGTTTTAAACATGTCTTGTCTCCGTCTTACTAAAGCATAATATGGCAATTTTTCATTGGGGATAATCCGTTTTATTATGTTATTTTTAATAAATTTAAAGATATAAGAATATTATTCAGGGCAACTCGAAAGATTTGTTTTTTTCGATATCTTATTTTTAAAACAATGGCGATGATCATTTCATAATTTGTAAATTTGAAATATGATGATATTATGTCAATTCACTCTAATATTAAAAATGACAGGTGAAAAATAATGTGTTCATTTAATTTTCCAGGAATGTGTTAGTAAGATGGAGACAACACATAAGGGTATAACGTTCTCTTCAAATAAAATTTATATATATTTATATTATAATAAAAATGTGTAACAAATTCAAAGACAGAATAAGTAAATTATTCTGCTCGAGACTAGTTTAACTAGAATAGTATAACATGGGAATGGACTGATGTAAGAGGTGGCGATGTGTCTGTGACATAGTCCACGACTTAAACATAAATCCTACAAGTGGGATGCTAGACAAGGCCAGCAGCTATAGCTATTGGCGTGATCATAGATTTAGGATTTACTTGATTAAAGGAGGACCGTTCGTATACAAAAATAAAGATGCCGATTATAGCAAGTAATCTAAATTGTGTTTCATAAACATAAATTATACTTATCTCACACTAGCTTGCAAATTCATAATCTGGGTTCACTGCATAACAGTGTCTATACTTGTAATCAAATACATTATTTACTACAACATAACAACCTGCAGATACATCAAGACGCATGTAAGTTTAATACAAAGTTAAAAAAAAATAGAGTCAATATACAGTTTTTTCAAAAATGTTGTAGTGTAATAACTTTAAATTGGTATGTAAAAAAAATATTTTTTTAAATATTGAGTGTCTTACGTTATAAGGACCATTATATATTTGGTGTATATATAGGTAAATCCAGGCGTGCTTTGACAGACAGGTTATGGTATACAGGTATGGCTTCGTCGGAAACGTTATCGATTTTATTTTCTATAAACAGTAGCAAAAAATTATATTCTCAAAGCAAGAACACAATAAATTCATGACCGTTAACGTTTCACAGACGTATCGTAATAATTCATAATCACGAATTTAGCTATTCTAATGATGAGATTGTACAAAACACATTCTGTAAATGCAATCATTTACATTGGTGAAAATGACACTGATTACCACTTCCTATTAAATTGGTAGGTAGGTTTAAAAAAAAATTGGTTAACGGACTATGAATAGTAACAGTAGGTAGGTATAGTAAACATTAAGCCGTTCAGAAAAATATTGGCGATTATTTATTGGTATAAGGATCGGCGGGAGAATGAAAATAAAATAATAGTTGATGGAAGCTACAAACAAAAAGCATAACAAAATACGAAATATACACACTGTAGTAGACGAAGCGAGTCGTAAAAAATAGGTCACTACAACTATTGGAAGTGTTCGTTATCAGAAAAATGGATCTCGTGAGGATAACTCGTAAAAAGCTTTGGCACACCAACCAGTCAAAGTATAAATAATATTGTTTTTATTATTTAAAAAGACAAAAAAAAAAAAACAATAATAATAATGATAATGTACAGAGTAACAACAAAACAGCTTTAAAGTTTTGTAATACCTTTGAACAAAATAGCAATGAAAAGCGACAATAAATACATTTATATATATATATATATTGTATGCATAACAAAATGAGACGAGTTACATATTATATATAATATACCATTGTGTTATGACTGCTTCGGTGAGCGGGTCATTTTTTGTTAAATTAATTGTAATATTTGAGTTTCATTAGGCACTCCGAGATTTGGTGTGATTTCTTTCCTTTGTATCATAATAATAATAATAATAATAATAATTGTATATATCAATACATATACACCGTACATATATATATATATGAATATGTTTATATATATAATATTATAATTTAATTTGTTTTTTTTTTAATATAATATATCATAATTTTTAAGGCACGAGTTAACGGGTAGTAGGTTAGTACCATTTTAAACATCGGCTAAGCTTTTTCAGTGCAATTGCTGTGCCGAATATGTGGTCCCAAAATTGGCTGCTGATACCGAAACCTGAAACACATGGATAACGAGGCCCGTCTATAATATTGTTATATCTAGGAACAAAAATAATATAGACTGTAGAGGGGGTAAAATGTACATGCACATTATGTAATATATACACAGGGTGTATCACTATCACATCATTTGATTCGTTCATATGTAACTTATAAATGTAAAACTGTCAACTCCTTCTGGTACACTTTGTGTATTATGCATACACAAATAATGGGCAAAATATATTTTATGGTCGAAATGATTGGGGGCCAACGGATACCATTTCACTACATTTTTCTTTCTTTTTTTTACATTATGCACCCGTCTATTTTATAAAAATAACGAATCATCCATGTCTGACAAATTGTAATTTATCTTAAACTATAATAACATTACCACACTATGATTCTCATGAAAACAACGCCACAAAATATTTTTCAAACCCAGGTATTATACCAATCTAGTTCTCCCAAACAAAAAATATTCACCTATAAATATATTTTTTAAAGAGGATATACATAGCAGGCAGAGTATTTATGAAATATTAAAGTCCTCTCCCTTACAGAGTTTCTTAAATTCTTGTATAAATTATAATATTATACTGCGCAAACGTAGGAGGTGACTATATACATATAAAATGTACATTTTATGAATATTTTACATTTTTATAGAATATTGAGTATGTTGTTATCATATATTGTAATTGTATACTGACCGCTCTCGTGGTGCGCGAAATGATGTTGGTTGTGGTATCTTTTCATTGTGTACAGGTACGAGCCTTCCCTGGGACATCCGTAGTGTAAGTAGAAATGTATTAAATCATAAGTTACATAGCCTGCGAACACGATTGTACAAGATTAATGTCTGTTTTTATAACGATATCACTATAATAATTTAAGGTTCAAGTTGAAGCACTATAATTATATTACCTACAATAGGACAATCGATTTATAGCGTCGTCCGAACTTCTTTATTTTTTAAAACGAAAACAGAATATTACCTATAAGTTAGACGGGTCATTTCATTATCACCGAAGTGAACAGTTATGGTGTGGATAATAAATAGTACCTAATAACCTCCTAATTCCTAATACCTATTACCAACTTTACACTTAAATTGCATTCAGTGGTGCATTTATTTAGACATTTATAGAACAGGTCAACGTGTTCCTAGAACGCCCGCTCCTTACATTCTACCATTGATTATAAATACTATCTACCGATCATATTACACAGCACAAATATTTGAAAACTTTTTTCTGAGGGCAACAAAGATAAATTGGGTAGGTAGTGAAATAATAATTTCGAAGTAATGATTTTATATGTTTTGCTTTCCCTTGTCTGGTGTGAATTCACATACATTTAATACTGTGATAAGCAAAGGTATATAAACTTAAATACATTTATTATGGCTAATGTAGCCTTGTACTCCTATTGGCTGTATTATATATGTGAATTAATTCGTAATGCGTTTGAAGGGCTGAAAATGACCTCTCAGTTGAAGTGTTGAACAGTCGTCAGTTTGTTATTGGAGTTCATAGGTACCAGGTCAGGTACGTAAGATACTCATTATTTCGATAACTATTATCGTTTTTGAAATAATGAGTGTTCTTCGATTAAATAATCACTAGGTATTGCGTAGCATTCTTAAAAAAATATCGAAGTACTGATATCATTGAGGTGATATGTTCTTATAAATTCTTGTTGATACTTCTATTTGTTAGGTTAACATAACCTAAGACGCTGGCGCCTCTCTTAAATGCATTAAGGCTTATAAGCATTTAAATTTTATAAATATTAGTAAGTCAGTGAGGCTTTATAGCTTAAAATACTAAATTATTGACTAAATGATGGTATATTTTATCATTTCGCACACTTACCCGCAATCATGCCGGCCAATACCAGAGGCGCCATCCAATGAGGAAACAGCATCAGGTATATGGCGTAAGCAGCCGATATAAGTACTGCTGCCGGCCCAGGCGGAAACAACAACCGTCTGTCGTCGAATGGCACCTGTTTGCAGAACACGACAAAACACAATTAATAAACAATAATTTAATATAGTATAAAAGTGTACAATTTGGATTTGAAAATCTCAAAATCTCTGATTAAAATCTCAGATCAAAATCGCGATAACAATTTAAAGATGTGTCGGTACACGTCTGTAGAGGTTGGATTTCCACTAATAGCCCAATTTATTATAATGACCAAACCAATTCAGGCCTGAACAATAATTTTCTATAAGATATTTTAGTTGTTTTTGGCACTTCCATTGATTTCGTTCTAAATCCACCACAGGATACACCGCGAGTACAAGGAGTTCCTTTATTCTCGTATTCAATGCGAGCCATTGGTGACTATAATTATGCAATATAGTAATATAAATATTGCACCAAAGCGACTGCGGTTACGTGTGAAACGATGTTTTTTCAACACTTTAAAGTTTAAATTAATGGTTAGCCGGACACCGTATAGTGACAAGTGAAAAGGGCTAGATTAAATTTGAATATTCGAGGAATCGAATTAGCTGTTAAGGGTTATAGGTAGATTTTTCACATGCTATACATAAACTTAATCAAGTCGTTAACCTTTTTAGACCAATATTTTTTTTGTGAAACTTTTTTGACTGTAAGACAACAATGGGTACAATAGGCTTCAACTTTCAAATACCATATGGAATTCATGATTATTTGCGAATAAAAAATAATATGTGCATAACACTGAATAACACGTGTGTAATTATTATTTTCCAAATAAATATTTTGCTAAAAACGTGTTGAACCATAAGAAATGATTAAAACAAATACAATTCGTAAATATTATTACATTATATTATGTATAGTAGCCTGTGAATAAAAATATGTGGAACAGTACCACTTAATAATAATTTATACCGAAATATATAAATTTGTAAAAAAAAATACACAGTTTATGGTGATTTTGGTTGGTGTGTGAGATGCGACACGCACGGTTTAATGTAATGGGAATATTTTTATTGCATTATTATTTAATGCTCGAACGCGATTGATCATCATATTTTAAAGACGTCTCTGATCGGAAATATGTTTATTATGGATCTATAAAACTAAGTTTAAGTTTTTACATTTTGCTAGTAATTTTTTCTACATTTAACGTACTATATGATATATGATATAATAATAGGAAGGTACATAATATATAATAAAATAGTTACACAGTCAATTTTTGATGAGTTAGAATATAATAGAGAACAAACATTTGTTTCTATAGAAGATTCAAATGTTCAAATGCGAAAATAAATAGGTAATATTTTAGCGTTAATTCCGTTCCTCTTTCGCCTTAAAATCTGATAAGTGATAATTATTTACCAAAAAAAATTAAGGTTAAATCGTCATAGTTTTCATATAATTCGTCTAATACACATTTCTTTCTACCACATAAATTAATTAAGACGAAAAACAGAAATATCTAGTTAAAATTGTATTACATATAAATAAATATAGGTAATTAGGTTTGGTGTTTGGTTAATATTATGTGTATAAAGTACATATATATGCAGTATAATATGTATGTAGTAAGTAATTCCAAACAACATAAAAAAAATTGTAAATAAGCAAATAACTGCGTATGAGGTATATGTAGAAAAAACACGAGCAGGGCATTATTATTTGAATATAATGTTATCTAAATAATCATCTAAATAACATTTTATTCAAATGCATTTTTTTTTTTTTTACAATTAGGTATACCTATTAAGACTAAAAATGTGCACATATATCGTTGCAGGACAATGGACATGTATTGTATAATTTATATCGTTATAATAGTCGGAATATAATATAATATTAATGACGCTTCAGGTATATATGCGTGACTTATCCAATAAAACAAGGGTCGGTCACTTTGAAGTCTGATGCATATATACCTTTGTATGGATTTACAAATATACATTTCCTACATGGAACTGCTATCAGTCAGCCGAAAGTTTTAACAATACATTTGACGTAAAAACGTATGTAATTTCTTCAAGTCTTACTAATGGAAGGCCGCCCCGTCGGGGCGTTTCGCAGCGAATTTCCTGGCCGTTTAAATTATTAAAAAAACCAAGCGTGAGTGATTTATGTATTATTAGCTAATAATTATTTAGCAACTACTTAATATAATATGTGACCTACATATTTAACAGCCAAGTGAACACAGAGACGGCACGTGTATAGGGCCGCTAGCGTATATTTCATACTATATTATAGCAAATATAATTTATTAAAAGTACCTTTTAAACGTGTTTGGATAGACGACTCATACGGAACGATGCGCTTATGGATTAACAATTTTAGGACTAAAACTAAACACATTATAATATATATAACCTGCATCATTGTTTAGTTGTATTATATTATTTTTGTTATGCACACTGTTATTTGGAACACGTACCTATCTATTTTGTTTAATATATTCGTATTATATATTTCAGTAACATCAGTTATTTTGTAAGATTTAAAAAAAATTTAAAAAACAGGTAAAGTCAGCCAATCTGCTGTATGGTAGGTTTATAATGTAACATTTTGAGTAGGTCACTGCAATGAATAGGTTCAATTGTAAATAGTAATACAACGATAAATCATTGCTTACAGAAAGAGACGAGTGGATAAGCATCTATTTCTAAAGATAACACGTGATGTTATACTGTATTTATATAATTAATAGTATTTGATCAATTTGGTAGGTTGGACTATTTTTACTAAGCTTATCGCATATATAAGTCAATGGCAATGTAGAATAGTGTGAGTAGGTTCGTGGTATATGTTGGTAAAATGAAAAAAAAACTCTTCGTAAAGGTCATTAAGCGATTGGCGAGTATTTTTTGTATGTACTGTGTATAGACATACCCTATGTAGGCCATTCCGATTTCACAGCTGAGTATTCGTCAATAATATCGGATTTTTTTTCGATAATGTCATCAGAATAGTGCAAATCATATTCTTATTCTGTACGGCAATGTCTACCAAAATTCAATATTAAGATCACCAACATATTCACGTGAAATATCGTACGAGGCCCGGCAAGAGATCGGGTTAATATGAATCTCTGGATTGATTGATATTCCTCTGTGAATGTCATTAACGATGATCATCGGTTGTTGACAAGAAGCGTAATGTTAGACTGCGCCGCGAAGGTATCGACACGGTGTCTTTACAGGAGACGCTTTCGATATTTTTTAAATTAATTTACATTGAAAAAACGAAGGAGACACCCCCACTCATTAATCATTTATTAAACTACGACAATCACCTGGTTGCATAAAATAAAACAGGAGTCACTGCACCACTTTTAATTTCCCAAATGTTATATACACAGCTCGATAATTTAAGTGTAAAATAATTTCCTGCAAGCGCGCAGCGGAATGTTGCACCGCACGAAGCACGCGAAATGTATGATAATAATAACAATATTGTTAGTCAGTCAACTTTGGATGAGTTGGAACGATCATAGACCAAATAGATTATAGAACTTCGGTGATCGCTGAAACAGGTGTTTTTTGTGAGTCGATTGAGAGCATACTGTAATTTTGTGCAAAAAACTTGCCAGCTAAATGTCTACAACTCGTAGGTAGATATAACAATACACATAATGACCCAGTTTTTCCTAAGTCGTAATATTAAATTGATTTTTATTAGCAATCGATGATATTGGTACTATAAGTCCATAAATGTCATTATTATATACGACTTTAACATGACAACGAAACATTAAGTTTAAATACAACTCCATTATCACGTATACAACAATAATGCATATTTACGACTACATGCACGTGTCGTCGCCGCCATATTTACTCCCACTTTGTTGCAATTTTTTTGTTTGCAAACCGGGTACTTGCTTTTTACAATTTCCAATTGTAAAATGACGGTGACATGACGTCAATATAGATAAAGCACCGACTATGCCGAAGGCCCTTATCATGATCGGCTTACTATCATCAATTGACGCAGATATGTGCTTAATGACGATATATATTTTTGATATGTTAAATGTTATTTAAAAAAAAAAATATAAAAAAAAAAACTGATAATGTCAAAAACTGATGTTTTTTGAATACTCCTTTTTCCCCACTGTTTAAAAAAAGTAGGAACTGATAATTAAAAGTACAAATAGTATCAACTTGACCAAATTTGGTTCCCTCAAAGTTGAAGATTCAAATGTTTTGCTCCAAAACGTAAAACAAAAAAAAATACATAAAATTACTGTAGGTATAATAAAACCAATAAATTCCTCGCTATGTGTTTGATATGTAAAATAAGACTTGAAAACAAAAGAGTTAGTCTAGACGACAGTGTATTGTAATTCGAATATAATTTTGCACGTAGCACGTAGGAATGTGATAGATACTTATGTACTGAATGTAAAATTTAATATTTTGAAATTATTGACAAGATATGAACAAGTGAACAAAATACAGGAGTTATTGTTTTGTCAGTCTAACAACAGTAATCAGAATATCAGTTTTGTAAACATGACTGATATATTGTAATATAATATGAGATCCATGTTTAGATAGAGATACGAGCAAGGCCGTAGAAGGGGGGGGACATCCCCCCCCCCCCCGAATTTTTTTTTTAAATAAGATTTCATTATGTTTTAAATAAAGATTAATTTAATTTAAATAATGTTTTTATATTTTCATATTTTATTATATAATATAACATATTTATACTCCACCCCCCCCCCCCCATAAATATTTTTCTGGCTACGGTCTCGTCATAAGTGATAGTGTACGACGATTGATGGTTTTCCAAACACCATTCAAGTAATTTATATAAAAAAGATTGCGGATATTAACTTTTAGTGAAAATTTCATGTCTCTATGACATTTTTTTTTAGAGTTGCATAAAAAACCAAAATTGACTTTGTTGAACACCGAGTTTCCGTAAAAATGTTAGTTTTTTCTTAATTTTTTTGTTTATTTTTCCTGCTGTTTTTGAAAACCATTGGATATCTTTTACTTTTGACTTCACAAAGATGCTGTTGAAGAAAATTGAAGTACTTTCACTGTCCCAACACGTCATGATAGACACAAAAAAAAATGTAATAAAAAAAACACACACTATTGTAAAATCAATTCATCGCTCTGCTCAGAATCTAAAACAACAGCTAAATAATATCAAAATACAATATCACGCATTTTATTCAAAGTATAGAATAAATCGAATTTGTAGCTATCATAGATTAGTTTTTGATCAATAGAAAGAAAAAGCAAATACATTCAAAATCCTAATTCTATCAATTAGTTTAGGTACAAATATCATAATTAAATTTTGCACTTGAAACTGATGTGCAGTCCTTCGTATATAATCGTATCTGCTTTCATTATTATTATAATCACCATACATAAGTTTTTGCTCGGTCATTTTAATCTTTTTTCGATGGCGGTCGTTGTCTTACAATTAATTGTTAAAATTTCACCAATTGATACGATTGATTTGAACTTTAATTACGAGGTTCATACCACAAAGTTGTTTCGAGAGGATTAAAGCTTTTAGGATAATCTATTAGGTAATTGTAGTGCTATTTAGAATGTAAAACTAAATAGCGATAATAATCCGATTTTAATTAAATATTACTTTTAGTCAATAAATTTGAAACTCTGAACTACAGCTCTTAGAACCGATGAGCGTGTCTATTCGCATGTTTTTCTGTTTTTTTATTTTATCTGACCTTGATTAGAGCTTCAATTTTGGAGACATTAGAAATGTGATTATGCATTATTAATGCATTTAACTTTTTAGTATTAGATATATAAATTCAGCTTCTAAATTTCTTTTCATTTTGCGCATACTAAGAAATGCTTTTTTCGGTCTTTAAAATTTAAGCTGAAAATGTCGCTGCCTCCTTCACTTTATATAATATATTGTAATTAAAATAAAATCAATTTGAAAATATCACATCCAATCAGCAGTTGTTATCATTGTTGGACACTATCAACAACCACTATCTATTGTCACGCTATCGATAAACCAAAATCTTTTGACAGTTTACCATAATATAGTACATAATCCCTTGTTAGTACAATAAACATAAACAATTTAATTTGCAAACACATTGCCATCAACTGTACAAATACAATTAAACGTGCGTCGAGTGAATCCCGAGAAGAGTATATTATAAGAGCACATTATAGTCTATTATATGTAACGTAGAGTTTATCAAATAAGAACTAGGAAAATAACATTTATTCTAGTTTCTGTTCTTATATTTTATAACCTACACATTACATAAATACAGAACCAATGCATATAAATATTTTAATTAAATAAGAAAAATAAATAAATGGCATTTTTGTTTTTTTATCACCTTAAAGAGAAATTGTTTTCTATGTTTTGACTTGGAAAATTAATTATTCATCAATTAGTAACAGTTGTTTGCAAAGGTAGGTTTTAAAAATATAAAACAAAAAACATTCAACTAATTTAAATTTGAGAAACAAAACACGATTTTGTTCTTTATGCCATGCAGAATCGTTGAAGTTAGATAAAATATAACCATTCAAGTACACGGTACTAAGAAAAAAATATATTCAAAATCCTTTGTTAGTCAACAAACCTATTGATATCTGAATAACAAACAACAGGATCAAACATGACTATACTTATGCAAAGCTGGGTTTGCTATAGAAATACTTATATCATGAAGCAAATCACCCCATAACGGTGGAAAATTCTGTAAATTCTATTGTATCTACAACATTTATATCATAAAGTAACAAAGTAGCAACCATTATTTTACACTCTATTTGATGTAACGAAGCAAACGGCATTGGCTACTAAAAAGCTTTTCAAAACAGCTAATAAATAGGGTTAAATACCTTTGAAATAAATGAATGAAAAAAGAGAATGCCTATTACTGAAAACTAATTTCATTTTTACCGAACCACATGTAACAGTAACCGCAAGTTATAACTTAATATAATATTTCAATTCAAATTCAAAAAAATTAAAGTTTAAGGTTAATTTATATATTGTATTTATAAAATGTACTAAATGAAAATGTAAAGAATTTGCTACATGTTTACCTTTAGTAATGTAATATTTAAACGTTTATTGAACCGGATGTATGAACAGTGAGCACGGTTTGCATACAAAATATATTTATGTATACGTTTAATATTATCTCAAACTAAACACTACTGAGTCAACTGATAAAAAAACTGTTTGTAATATTGTATTATGATTTATAATATTATTTATTTTATTCTAACATTTCTGTAGACATGAATAAACCGAAATTTACTAAGTAAGATAAATGTTTGGAACATACAGTACATTAAATATATAGAGAATAATCGAGTGTCTGAAAAGTTTTATTTATGCCAAAGAAATTTTTTAAATCAAAAACACTTATGTATGGTAGGTAAGTACTAAGTACTTGGTATTTGACAAACCCAACGATTTGTTGCCCAAAATATTGTGCAGAATACTGTCCCTTCGACAGTATATTATACAGGTGTGAAGTTCCCGAGATATTTTGACTGGATTTTTTTACACATTGCTTTTGAAAGCCCGAAAAAACCATAAATTTCAAGACTCTAAAAGTCTGAAGTCTATACGTTTGGGTCGTAACCGTCGTCATTTTGAAGGATTCCCTGCACTGACGTAGGACACTAGGACGCCGAGAAATCGATTGAACACGGACCGGACAAGGGAGGATCGGGAAAATATAGCTTTTTGCTTCTCATTCTGAATAGGTTACACGAGTCGTGTTAGGTCCGAAGGCATCTTTACCCTTATTTGCTGTTTTATTGTACTCAAACACCCACTAAATTCCGGGTCCACCGTATCGATCCAGAAATGAAAAACACGAGTAGAATTGTCATTCATTGTTATACTGTTTTTCTATGCATGCAGTCTGTATATGAATATTAAGAAATGGGAAAAAGTTATTCACTATGTATACATGAAGATCATAAGTTTTTTTTGTTAATGATTATTTGTACTACTAAATTCTCATAAATAATATTAAAAAATTAAATTAAATGTCTGCAATAAATAACATAATAGGTTTAGTATAATATATTTTTAAATTTGTCATGTTCTGCTTCATATATATAAACCTATAAATTAAACAACTTTGTAACAAAATGTATGTTAATTTAACACTATTACTAATCAAAGTTTAAATTGCTAAACCAAAGAAATTAGGGCAGAAATAGGTACATTGAGCATTGCAGATACAATCACATGTAGCAGTAATTTCGCATGTTGTGCAGTTAATTTGCAAAGTAATTTATTTTATAGTTTTATTAGTCGAATGTTTAGACACGTATATGCCCAGACAATAAAAATAACAATAACCGTCGTTTTCGTCAAATAAAATAATGTAAGAAAAATAGCTTAAAATGTTTAATAAGGTAAGTACGTGTTAATTGATATGTCAAGAAAATAAATATAATTTTAAATAAGTAGGTACATTTTTTAACAAACTATGAATAATTAGTAATTACATAGTAAATTATACCAACAATAACTTAAAATCTTTTAGCAAGCGGTAGAAATGAAATAAAACAAATTAAGTAGTAACCTATCATATTATTTTATCTATAACAAAATCGAAATTAAGTGAAAGTTTTGATACACGGTGAATTTAAACGAAGACATCAGATTTATGATATTAATATTTTGTCATAAATGAATCTCAGATACGAATAAAAAAAAATATTTACGTTTATAAATTATGTACTTAAATAATACGATTTTCAAAATGGAGATGTATGAATTATGGATAACTCGATTTTTTTTGAAAATAATTTAATTGTATTTTTAATATACAGAACATATCCTAATTATACGATTATATGAAATACAACCAAATTTGTTATATGTTCACAACTTTATTAATAAAAGAAAACTAATACATTTTTGATATAGTTTAAAATTGTTATATTTTATGAATGATAAATATATGTTTACTGTTAATCATCGTCTATCGTTTGTAAGTGACGAATTTTAATACAGTAATACGTAATAGACTATAATAAATATGAAGGTATTTAAGTTAAGATGACGTAACGGAATACTATAATCAATAGACCGTAATCAAATATACTATAATATATGTTATAAAAAAACATGTAAGTACATAATTAACACTAACACACTAACATTTAAAATGCTATATTAGTGTGGGATGCAAGTTTTTCATTTCTCTTTTAAATGAAATCCACCTCGTTCGGCTATGAATATTTTTTATTTTTGTGAAGTTGTGGAATGTTGCGTTTATTATATAGTAGGTATGTCATCATAGGATAAAACCTCACCGACCAGTTTGTTAAGACACCTACACTTTTCATACAATATGCCCATCTGAGTACCCATTGTAACCCACTTACCAAGACAATAGATAATATTGTTGTTTATAATCAATTTGTAAAATCATTTTTGAATTTCGGCGAGGCCGTAATAAATTGGTAAAATATACGAGATATAGGATAAACAACGCACAGGTGCACTAATGTATGGTATCACTAATTATTTTCAATTGCCAGTGATATTATGTTTCGACTTATGAGATAATTAATTTGTAAATAAAAAAAAATGTTTGATGCACTAATGTACGATATGACTAATTATTTCAATTACCAATGATAACTTAGATTTGTATTCGCTGTTTGTTTGTAAATTGAAATAACGAATATTCTAAAAATAACGCCATTAACTAATAAGAGTAATAGACACTTTACATTTTTGAATTTTTGATACCCGCAGTGTAATGTGTTTGCTTCTTCATAGTATCGAGTATTATAATTCAACAGTTTCTCTTGAAGAAGAATATTGTTTAACTACTAACCAGTTAGATATAATAGGTGAAATCAGTTATTTAGTCATAAAAAGTAAATTGCCATATCTTTACCAATTAAATCCTTAAATATAAAATATACATAAATAAATGATAATAATTAAACGAAACTGTTTTTCACTTTAATAATATATTTAAAAATAATATTGATAGTAATAACTATTATTAATTAGTTATGTTAATTATAGTATGGTAAAGTCACCGTCTTGGATTTTTATTACATGTTAAGTCATAACTTCTAAATTATAAGTCATGTATAAGATATAGGTACTAACCATAACAAGGATTTATTCATAATTATGTGCTGAAGTTAAACAGGAATTTAAAAAAAATACTTACATAATATATTTTATGTACTACAAAAATATAAATTAAGTTTTAATAAACAGGATTCCTATACACATAATAATCAAACACAAAAAGCGGTTAAATTAAAATATCATTGTACATGAAAAACGATTCTGAGCGGAGACACTATGTCAGTCTAGGATATTTTATAATGTTATTACTTATTATTAATACGGTAGCCGGTAAGTTGAATTAATATTATTCTTAAATTATCAGTGATGCAGGAAAAATATTATTTATACTTATGTAAAAGTAGGCTGTTTTGAAACGAAATTACAACGAAATTACAACAACCGCAATTTTTTGTGTTCATATGTAATTTTGTCTAAATTTTCACTAAAAAAAAACAAAAATAAAAAAAGCTGTGTTTATATTTTTTTTTTATATATTTTGTTTTGGTTGCAGAATTAACAACTTACGTAGAACCTTAATTTAAATTTTCAATTCTTAGCCATAAAAGTTAAATATTTAATACATTTTTTATTACAAACTCATTTCCAAATTTTAAATTTGAGAAATTTTGTCAAAATTTAAACTTTAAAACTATAAAACAAAAACATGGCAATGTATTTTAAATTTTTTATTCAACTGATATTGTTAAAATATATCTAGAGTCTTGTATTGAATTTTCATGCTTTTTGACCCAACTTATAAAATGTAATTAACATTTATAGAAAAAAAAATTTGAAAACTTCATCAAGTCAAATATTAGATATGAAAAGAAATTTTTTTTTGAATTTCTAACTAAAATAATTATCGAATTTTCGTGATTTTTAAGTATTTTGACGAAATTTGAAAATCAGAAGCCCAAAAAGAATTTTACAATGCAATTACGCTCAACTTTATTTTAATTTCCACTAAAAGAAACCTTGTGTAAAATGTTAAGTTTTTTGACAGAGGGAAACATTTTTTACAGACATTAATCGAAAACTTCTATGCCTAATAATAGTTCAACATGAGCCAAAATATTTTGAAAAATGTACCTATTATGTATAGAGAATGCCAACACAAACATTCGGTGAAAATTTCATGTAATTATATCTAAGGTTATTTTTTTTAGAATTCCACTAAAAACCAAAATCGATTTCTTCGGAAATTGGTTTTGCGTAAAAATGTCAGTTTTTTTAAAAATTTTTGTTTGTTTTTCCTGCCGCTTATGAAAAGTTGCTTTTGAAGAAAATCGAAGCACTTTTACTGATCCAAACCTTGATGATAGACACAAAAATAAAAAATAAATGAAAAAACACACATATCGTAAAATCAAAACATTCATCGCTCCGCTCAAATCTAAAATATTGGCTCTATGATAGTATTATTCATCTGAAAAATGTTTATGATCATTAATGACAAAATATTTCATCGATGATACATTGAGTAAGAATATTATTGATATTTTAACGCATCATTTTTTATTCTTCAAAATAAATTATCCTCAGTATAAAAACCATTCAACTCTTTTAATTTTTTGTTTGATCAAATTTTTACTATTAAATAATATATTACTATCATAGGTACCTAACTATTTTTTTCTTTTATTTGTATTTTATTTATGGTTCCTTAATTTTATCTTGTAGAATTCACGCCTATACTTTACAGTATTCATACCACTTTAAACGGCACTTCAAGAATAAGAAAACAATTTTAAGAAATTTTACAAGTGTTGGTATTATGAAAGTAAAAATTAACTAACGTCATAGTACACACACCACAAGCAATAAATCTATGCACCGACTAGTTATAATGGCATTCATAATTCCATAATGCAATTATAAGTTATAATAGCAGTTGGTAAATATTAAAAGAATTGTAGGCACGATTTTTTTAATTTTAAGTTCAAATTTTTCAAATTTTATCAAAATCTCGAACATTTTCAAATTATTGTGTTGACAAAAATTATAAATCATTCGATTTTTATAGCTAAGAATTGAACATTTAAAATAAAAAATTTTCATAAATGGTTCGTAGGTAGGTACTGTATAAACCCTAAAAATATAAAAACAGAGTTATTTTTACAGACATTTTAAGTTTAAATTAGAACGACATTATATATAATATTGTAACAAAGGATTAGTATTTTAGTTTGTTGCAATTTAAAAATATTTTTCGTGAATACTAGAGACTTTTAGAGTACATTATTAAATTGAATCAGTAAACACTCAATGACATATTCAAATTCAACCTACTGTATAGTACTAATGCCTAATAGTAAAATAAATTACTTTAATCATAATAATAACATAAAAATTACTTAGTAATATTAAAGGTTGACAGACTGTCTTCGCTCAGAATCGTTTTTCGTATACAATGATTATTGAATTCATATTTAACACATATCCATTACAGTGATATTCTATCTAATGTCTAGCAAAGTGTTACCCGCTATTTTAAACTTTTATGTTTTGTATGCATATAAAAATTATAATCACTAAATCCTTTAAGTACAGTATATATTATTATAATATAGATATTTATTCAAAGTAAAATGTTACACGAGAAGTTGTAATATTTTAAGAAAATGGTATACAGTTGATAACCTGTTATAACCAAGCAATTGATGTACTCATATATTATAATATAAAATGTATAAAATTATAAATTAATAAAACTAACTAGTATGACAAACCCGACCCAAGGGCGTTAAACCGACAATTTTTAAACTGATGTTAATTCGTTCTACTTTAAAATCATTAACGGTAACCAATCAGACGATTTAACTAACGGATACAAATATGCAATGAAAGTGTTTTGAGTGTGCTAAAATATAGATAATTGTTTTAACATTATCAAGCATAAAACAACACAAGTCAATAGACCAAAAATCCTACCATTAAGAATGAAAATTAATTACTTTTTATCAAACAATTCTGATTAACCAGTTTTGCTACATATTAGTATAAAAAAATAATTTTAATTAATACATTTTAAGTTCAACTTATTAAAATTTCAAAATTGTGAAAACTAAAAACAATTAATCTAAAACGTCTATGGTAAAATATAATCAATTAATACAACATTAATTGAACATTTTAACCGTGTTTTTAATGTAATAAAAAATATTGTACAAAATGAGTTTTGTGTAGGTACTAGTACTAATATTATTTTTGTTTTTAGTAAGTAAAATAAGATTATTTATTTGAATCGACAATAATGATACATCACTGCATTGACCTCTGTCTAATCTTTTAAGCACCTGTCATAATATATTTTAATAATAAATTAATTTGTGTACCTATGAAACGAAATTTCTTAACTAGATAACGAACATAAAAGTATCTAACACATTTTTCTATTACATAATAATACTATTTTTATTTTTTTACGTAGATTAATAGATAAACAATTTATAAAAATGTAAAAATTTTTGAAAATTTTTGAATAAATAATTGTAAATATTTTGATTAAGAAGAAACTTCAAAGATATTGGTGTTAAATATAAAAATTTTTATTTGATAATAAAGTGGTCAAGTATCGGTTATACATTTACCACTTGTTTAGGGTGAAAATGGATTCTTATTTATAGATCGTAAACAATCTGTTGTATATCGGATAGATCAAACTGGGTTCTTTAATACTTAAAAATTAACTTTATTTTGACGGTATAAAGCGTTAAGCATATAATATATGTAAAATATAATATTACGCAAGCAATAAATAATAAATTATAAGTAATCATATTCTGTTGAAATTAAAAATAATAATAATTGTAAAATATTTTTAATTTAGATTAATGATTTATTTTAATGTTTTGTAAGAGATTACATTTTAAAATGATGTAGAATATATTTTAGTTACTTAGAAATCTTGAAAATCATAAGTCACTTTTTTAATTAATGATCATTTTTAAATAAGATTCTATTTATTTGATTATTCACAGTAGTACCTAACTAATGAGCTCCATTCAAAATCATTTCTTCTGAGAGTCGATTCACCACATAGCTTAATATGCTTTCTTAATAAGTTATAACCTAATAACAATGCACGTATGAATTTAAAGCTAAATTACCAACATTACTTTAAGTACCTACTATAATAAATTTAATAGCTATAGATTTATCATGTTACAGCAAAATTAAGATTTTTTAAATATAATTTTTATACTTTTTAAGATAAATGTTATATGACTGAGTTTCATTAAGATGATTAGGTACTCAACTTAATTTATTCTATCAAAGACTATCACTTTAATTTGAATACACATATACAAAGTAATTAAGATAACTATGCTTACAGTTAACCAAGACAAAATAAGAGCTTATTTACTAACTAAATAAATATTTCCTTAAACATTTTTAACTATTATTATAATAATATATTGTCTTTTTTGAAACAATACGCATTTAAGCATACTGGGTCATTATTGTTTAATGACTGAGAGAACATAACACATAATTATTACTATATATACCTTGTGATGAAGTCCGTGAATGCCGAAATGCAATGTGATAAGTAATGGTGAGTTGTCTGGAGGCTGCAGATGAAACAGCCAGCGATGAATGGTGTACTCAATGAGAGGCCACAAAAGTAAGCCCAAAATAGTAGAACTTATGACCAATGTTCCTATCGAAAAAGTATCTAAGGAAAAACAAAATATGCATTTATTAGTTATTATGTATGCATTTCATTAAGCAATTAAAAAGTAATTTAGGTAATATTAGAAAAATGTTAAAAATATGATACAATTAATAAAAGATATATGATAGGGGTTGTTATTGAAAAACAGCTCAGCTGTTAGTGTTTAAATGCATACTTAATATTGGTACCAAAATTTAATGCATTTATGTAATAAACAATATTTTAAAATGTTAACTAGTAACTCGTGATTCCACACAACAGTTTTGCGATAACTACAGCGTTTTACTACACACGAACCCACGCACTAAATATTTATGCGGGAGCACCCGCAGAAAAAGTCCGGCGATTCCGACGGCAATATGAGCACGGAACAAAATGAAGTTTAGTATCTATAATATTCAATAATATGCTCATTTTTTGATTTTTCTTCTTACCTCATATGTATTGTAAGGAACTATTATGAATGTCAACAAATATTTTCGCTTTTTTTAACATCTAAAATTGCACCAAAATTGGGAAAAACTTGATTTTTTCAAAATAATAAAACTAAATAAAATTTTAAAAAAAATTATTTTTAATTTTAATAATTACATTTTTACCGTGTGTAAGATACTAATAATATGTTAAAGTTAAAATAAAATCTACCGAAGGAACAAGTAGGTAGGTAAGTAATTTCAATGGTCAAAATTTGACTGTTCCATCACATTCAGCGTAAAGGCGTGTCCAATTGGCTTTTGCAAGGCCACGTGGCAAATACGTGTCCAACGTTTATTTTTTGATTAGTACAATTTTAAAAATTATTTAAATATTTAAAAAAATAAGTATTAATGCAACGTGGCTTTGCCGAAATACGTCCAGTGGACGTCGTCCACACAGACGAAGCACAAACCACGTAGCTTTCCTTTGATGTAGACCGACAACTAGGCCGATCTATAAAACATTGCCATGCAGCATCCAAAATAAGTTATGGAAAACAAGTTTGTGACGTCACACTCATTTCACACGGCAAAATTGACTCCTCTTGTCGTTCCTTAATACTATATTAAAAAACGGTAAACAAGTGGTTACTTGTACCTATGTATAAATCTAAAATAGATCCAACGAAGAAATCATGGGAAAACGATTGCAAACATAATAGATAATAAGTAATAACACTAATAGACATGTAATACATTTTAAGAAACTTTGACATGAGACATTATTAGATTCATTAAATTTATTATATATTGTCTAATACAAATATATTATAATAATACAAAATAAAGTAAGTACTTACTGGGTATTATATAAAATTGAGTATGACTTTGATAATGACTTTTATCAACACGTAACATTACATTATGTTCAGTGAATGTAAGTTATTAATTTTAAGTTGTATACTGTATGATCTTATACATTATTATTAAAAAAAATAATTACGAATATACAATAAGACATAAGGTTTTGAATTTTCTCAATAGTAAATAATCAAAGAACCTATTGTAAGAAGTATACCATGATATACCTACAATTAAGAAATTAATAAAATGTTAAATAAATTGTTACTACTAATTTTTTTTTTAAATGGTTTTAAGCATCGGAAACTATGGCCATCAGTACTTTGTAGGGGGGTAAAAATTGGTTGAAGAACACGTGTGTGTGGGGCGAAGATTCGTCACTAAAAACCTGCGTGGTCACCCATCCGGGAACTAGCGGCGTGGATTGATGCTTGGTAAAGATTTCACTGTATTTTGTTTTCTTTTTTGCTAGTAATATTGCACAGGTGAAAATTATAGACAAAAAGAGAAGAAACTAGCATTGCTCTTCACTGAGGTGAAACCTTTAATCGAAGAGCAAGAGTACTTAGCTAAACTTGGTGAGAGACCAAACAATAAAAAGATAAGATAACTTGTAATAACAAAATGGAAAATAAATAAATTTAACAAGACAAAATAAATATAAAAGTGGGGGGGGGGTACATTTTTAAAAGCTATTTTAAAAAACAATACATCTATTACAGGGATAACATAGACGACTAAAATTGTATAACAAGACATTTTTATATCTGCGAATAACATAAAGTATAAAATACTAGATTGATTGATTGTGTATCATTGCAAGATAAGTTATTCTGATTATATCAAGTTTATTGACTGATGTCTTATAACTTTATTATGATATTATGAATATGAGTATTCGATTTGAGATTTTCATCAATTAATAGTTCCAAGTATTTCACGTTAGAATACTTAAAGCACATGTTTAACGACATGTATTCGGCTTAAAGAAGTAGATAATTGTATTTGTATGTTTTTATATTTATAATGTTCATATTATACAAAAAAAATATACATACAACGTATAATTTCGCTTTTTTCCGTTACAGTTCTGAAGTCATTTGAAAATGTAATAAATTTGGATTTGTTATAATAATATAATTAATTCTTAAATTATTACTGAAAAACCAACCATCTAGTATAGTCATATCTGATTCTGCCGCTTTACGCCAAGTCGACTGCCAGATAGTGTCGGAAATTACAATTCCTGTATAGTCAGCATAGGAGCATATTTGTCCATAAGTGGTTGGAAACTCAACACTGATACGTACATTATATAAAGAATTGGAGAAGGAACTGTAGGTAAACCGCGGAGGACGCCTTTTTGAATCCAACTTATGTCACTGAATGTATTTCTTATTCTCACCAGTGAAATTTGCCTTGTAAGTACGAGAGTATATATTTGTTGTATTTTCAACAAAAAATATTATTTGCATTTATACAAGTATAAGTAAATCCAAGCACTTAATTTGATTAGCTCATCAGCAAAAAAATCCGTTGATATTTAAAGTTGTCGAAAAAATAAATAGAAAATTGTATTTCAAACAACAATTGAATTACACAAATAAAACAATATTTAACATTTACATATTTTATTTTTCCAAATTGTCAATCTAACATACGTCTCGCGTGAAAAATGACAATGTTTTAATATCGTATAAATTAAATCAACGCGGATGAAAGTCGATTAAAACGTACAGGAAAATGGAAATTGCTCAACGTTTTACAAATACGAATAAATATTACGAGATAACGAAAATCCGTGGCGTTTAAATAATGTCTAAAAAAAAAAAAAGAAAAAGAAAAAGATAAACCGTGTGTATATGGATATGGATTATTTTATAGGTTGATACGGGGTGTAGATATCTGACATTAACGGTAATAGTAAATGTAATTTATTTTTTACGAGAACCACATTTTCCGAGTCATTAAATGTATATATTGTGTGTATACTACAGTGTGTATATATAGCGGCGGGTGAGCCGCGGAGCAGGAGAGTGGGGAAAAAAAAATCAAATTTAACGCGACCCGGAGAAATGGTCGATTTATCAATTGCGAATGATAATAAAAAAATAAAAAAAAAAACCCCAACAACCGAAAACCGAAAACGACCCGATAATAACCGCGACGATAAATAACAGCACTCTGGTGGAGCGCGCGTATATTATAATCGATGTCGTCTGTGGATCGGCGGCGGCGGGATAGCTCGGAGCAGTGGAGTAGCAATAACACACGACGACGACAAGACACGGTTCATCTCTCGGCGACGGCGACGATCGGACCTCGTTTGATACTATACGATAATATTGTCTGACATTAAACGCGCGCGCGCGCGAAAATTCAACAGGGAGTCGTCAAGCTCATCGGTTTGATATCATTATATAATGTATATAGCGACGACGACGACGACGACAGGACACCACCCGAGCTGCAGTGCTACGGAGGCGAAGGGTAGCGCGCGCGCAGCGGCGGCAGGTCGGAAATTATATCGTATAATACAGCGTTTCTTAAACTTTTTTATCCGCGGAATCCTTTTTTTATGTGCACTTTCACCGTGAACCCCCAACTATTTTTAGCTTTTTTTTATTGAGCTCTTAATAATAAATTATTACAGCTCGACAATTAGAACCACTACATTGTTTCAATACTTTCAATGCGTCATTTTATGTAAGGAATATTTGCAATAAAAGTTATAATTATGTGTCAAAATTTAAAATTTTGAATAAGCAACCACAAGTTTCGGGGAACCCTGAAGTGACCTCCGCGGAACCCTGGGGTTCCACGGAACACAGTTTAAGAAACGCTGGTATAATATATATATATATATATATATATATATAGGTATACAATAGTACAGGTCTGCGGAACGTCATGCGGTGTACGCGCACAGCAGGGCCACGATACACGCGTACGGCGTATATAAATATAATAATATTATAATGACGGCGGCGGCGTCGTCTGCTCGGTGTGTATACACATCACGCGACTAACGGCCGCCGGGAGATCGATAGTGGCCACTCACCGCCGCCGCCGCCGCCGTCGACGGTTACGCGGGACAGTGTGTTTTTGCACGAGCGTGTACGAGCGGTGTACGCGCGTGATGCCAAGGGGCGCGCGCGGTCGCCGCCGCCGCCGCCGCCACCACCGCAGGGATTGCGAGCGCGACCGGCGACTTGGCGTCTGCCGCGAGCCGCCAGACCGGCGACAGGCGCCGCGTTGAGACGCCGCCGCCGCCGCCGCCGCCGCCGCCTCGCTTCCCCGTCCGTCCACTACACGCCACTACAACCGTCGCGCAATAAACTCTGTCGCTGCCGCCGCCCGCAAAGCAAAATTACTACATTATAATATTATTATACGCGTAACGCAATGGGCGACGGGGAAGAGTGTGCGGGGTGTGCGATGTGGGTGACGGTATATATTATTATTATTATTATTATTATTATACACACGCGCCGAGCTCGGGTGGGCGGCGGCTGGCTCGTTCGCATGTTCGTCCCGCGTCCGTCGCGTATCGACGTAGACGCGGCGCGCGCGGCTAGGGGTTCTGTCCCGTCGGAGTGCGCGCACGACCACGATTATTATTATGCCTCGGTCGGATAAGGTCCGCCGCCGCCCTGAATGCAAAACTCGAGATAAAAGTCGCCCGCCTGACCGACCGCGCGTTCCGCCGGCAAAACCTGTTGAGCGGATCCGAACGCGTATTCTCGTCCGCCGCCGCTAAGCGTCGGCGCTTCTCATTCGACAAGTGCTCAGCGCAGTTAACGCACGAGGTCAGTGTTGTGTGATAATATTATATTATTATCATAGCCAAACACGAGTTACGTGCGTTCATCGTTATAATATTATACTCGCGACGATAACGCGCCGACCGAGCCACTGCCACGCGGAGCACACGTTATTGTATGCCAAATTATAATATATTATATAGTACATACCTACGAGTTAGGCCACTATAAAACGGGGTTAGGGGAAGGTGGCAGAGATTATATTGTCTCAAAAACGAGAAGTTATTTGTTTTCACCCCCACCCGACTCGACAGACCACCACTTCAGCTAGCCGCGTTATAATGTATACGTGACACCTGCTATGGTAACATACGTGGAACCGGAATACTGAATTAATAACATATTTAACATTTAAAACAGTCAAAAACAACGTACCACCTATATAATATTGAATTTGTTATAATATTAGACTTATCTGATACAGTGATACTCAATACTTGACCGTTGAAACTGATGAGGTATAATGTGTAGGCCAAGATAAAATAAGTAACAATCCGGTTTTCGGGTCCACGCAATAAGACACGCGCCTATACCCATTTATGAATAAATAATATATTTACATCAACTCGTGGAATGTAGGTACGCCATGCGCTAACCGAAAGATCTCACGGACAAAAAGTTAGGATCACAACCTGCATTGAACCATACGTTGTTTATGTCATGGTGTAAACAAACAAACTTTTATTTTATCATAAAATAAAACTGCACGATTATTAAGTAATAATATCTGCGTTCTTCATTATTATGCCGTCCATCATCACGAGCAAGTACAATAATAGCATCAAGCATAAATCAGATTCGTATTTTTGTAAAGACAGTTAAAATTGTATAATTTAATGTATTTCACAATATTTAAAGGTTAAATTACAATTATTAGGAATTTCCTGTCCTTAAAATGCAATGTTATTAAATATTAATAATATTTGTAGTAAATTAATATACATGTTTTAGATTCTGAGAGGAGCGATGTATTGAATGTATTTCTATTACGAATCTAGGACATCCTCCCCCCCCCCCCCTAAACGAGACAATTCAACCAGGACAAAAAAATAAAAGTAAAAATATTAAACAATAATACGCAATTCAAACCAATAAGTTTACAAATGATTAAATGAATATAGTTCAATAATACTTTTACATTACTTTGGTTTATCAATCATTACCCATTAAATTGGGTAATTCATAACATGAATAATGATAAATGATCATATACTTTGGGTAAAACCAAAGAACATATTTACCAATCAATTATTTTGTGTATAAAAAATATATATTGCTTCAGTGTGGAAACGTCTAATACCGCTAAAATCATCAGGGGGGAAGGCACGGGGGGGGGACGTCCAAGTACCTTATATTACAATTTGTGTTTTTTTTTTAACAAAAAAAAGCGATAGGTCATCAACTTAAATGGAGTGATTATGGTAGCAAATTGGACCTAGTTGATACTTTTGGGAAGTCAAAATTAAAATTACTCAGTATTCTTAAAATAGATAATCAAGAAAAAATAACAAACATATGAAAATGTGTTAAAGTTATAATATAATTATTAAAATAGTTGTTTGGTAACCTTGGTAACAGAAAATAACATCTAATGTTGATAAAAAATTTTGCTCGATCAAAATGCTTAAAAATTTAATACAATAGATTCCAAGTTATACAAGTTGTCAATACTTATGGTAAAAAAATTACTGAAATAGCAATATCCAAAAACACATCATGAACATGCTTAGTAATATAGGCTGAAAGACAGTCTTTCGATATTTTTTTCGAAAACAATAATTTATCATTGATATTAAAATTTAACACATACATAACAGTGACTTATGGAATGCCGATGTTTACTCCACACTTATACACTGTAGGAACAGTAGAGCGGTTACCTGTATTATACCTCTCTTTTTTTTAAGTTGAAACTGTATCTTTTATAAAAATTTTTTTTTAATAAAATCGAAAAATAATACATTTATATTCAAATATGTACATTTACTAAAAGTAAAATATGTAAATCATCATAAAATACGTGTGTATTCCCAACTAAAAAGTTTAATCATAAGGTTATTTTGAGTTTGAATTTGTTCATTTATTTATTGATCACGTGAATATTATTAAGAATACATATTAAAATAATTATTCATTGAATAAATTACTATATTATTTATCCTTGTAGCTATAAGAACTGAGTATTATGAGTTAGAAGAAAAAAATCAAGTTCTTACACCATCCAAAATAATAACTGTTCCACCAATAACATTATGTATACCAATTATAACAGCTAATTTTCAAATGTCTAGCTTAATCACAAAAAACAATGACAGTTGTAAATCGTTGTGGTTGTTACATTGACTACCTATTTTAGAGTAAATAAAGATCTTTTCACTTCCAATTTTAAAAAATACGAAACAAGCGTTTTATATTACGCATACAACTGTAATAACCATTCATTAAATTATTGTTAATATTTTATTTATCAATCAAGGAATTGACTGATTAAATTATAATAAGTGACAATATAATACACAAAATTAACGTCCTTGTAGATCAACAAAATATCTATTTAAAAAAAAAATCCTCTAACAACCAATTGCATAAAACTTATTTTTTATTGACCATAAATCGTGTAGGTCGTTACACGAGTGGAATAGAGAAGTTTGACGTCATGACCTAAAAATCGCCTAGTCTCGCCAGCATCCCATTTGGCTGACTTAACATTTTGGCACTTCAATACACAACAGAACAGTTTTACTTGGGTTATTGCTAATTTATTAAAACGTATTTGAAAAAATTTAAACTTCGAAATGTATTTTATTAATGAACATGTGTATTAAACAAAATAAAAATATATATAAACTGAATAAATTGAATATTATATTATATTACCATAAAAATATGTTCGTATTCGTTTTCAAACCAATTAAATAATATGATAGTTGTACCTACATTTTTCTATGTTAACCAGTTTTTATTAAATGTACAATCAAAAAGGTATTATGAAATATATTTCTATTCTTACAATTTTTACCAATTTAATACAAATAGTTACACGTAGACTTACTGATTAGGTTTACTATTTTGTAAGAAGATACTATTGTTTCAATTATTATTTTCCAATTTAATAAACATGACGTGTAGTCCTAGTGAATAATATTATATTAGCGGTTAATATAAGAATATAAATTTAAAAGGCGCTATTACAATATTTTAGGAGAATAGATCACGTAAATAGTTATAATTTATAAATATATTAATGAAAACTAGATAAATTAAATTTTATAGTTATAATTCAAATATATTATATCTTTTGAACTAACTGACAAGCCACTAAGACACTAACATCGTCGGAATTTAAAGTAATTGGTGGAATAGTTTTATTTTAATTGATTTATTAGTTAATTAAATGATAGTGGGAAATAAACTATATATTATACGGTGTGTCCCAAAAGTCTGGTATCACCCCAAATACATCAAGACGGCAACACATCAATATATTTAAATGCGATTTTTCAACTGTAACGTATAAGATAATAAAACATTGAATAGCACACTCATTCTAATGATTTGCTTTGACGATAATTATAATTTGAAACGGACTTTTGGGATAAGACGAATATACATTATACACAGTAATTTTTGAAACATTTAAATTCGAAGATTCGAACTATTCAGTATATTCGTATAACTAACAAAAAAAATTAAAACCTACATTTCAAAACAAATACGAACCGAATTACTTTAATACTAAAAACAAACTTAGAACTCATAGGAAGGATTAACATTCTTAATTCATCCTTATAATATCTATTTTATGAGATTTATGAAAATTTTTACATTCTATGCCTACAAAATAGCTCCAAAAAAAATTTAAAAAATGGTTTGAACGTTCGAATTTATTGATCGATTCACGAAAAGAAATTGCACTGAATGTTTATTATAAGTACATTATGATATATATATCATACTTATATATATATATACGAGTAAAATATTTAAATTGAATAAATAATATTCAATTATTATTCACTGGCCCACCGTTAAAGGTTTCTAAATTCCAATGCACATAAAACATTTATTTAGAATTTAGAATTCAATAATACGCTAATAATACAGATACATATTTAACTTAATAAATAACCTATAATATTATTTTAAAATTATTTTTCCATGAAATAATTGTATTAATATTCTGGTCTCTACTACATATATGCTAAAAATTATAAAATAATAGTACCATTGTTTATTTAGCAGGTGTACAGTTTAGAAATATTTCAAATTATAAGGGCGTTATTTGTAAAATAATCTGTTTTTCATACCTGAAGTAATTGTTTGATCTACTGTGTTGGCTAATGAACTTCTTAACCTCTGATAACCAATGAATATCAGGTATAACATCACAGGTATCCAAATCGACGGCACCATATACCATGAAGTAATGGTGAGCGATTCAATGAAGTCGGAGCCGAACAATCTCAGTTTTCGATCAACAGGAGCCAACACCCATTCTTTATACTTTGGGCCTAATGATCCAACTTGCCAAAACATGGGTCGATTCCAATCTACAAGACTCTAAAACAAAATAAAATAAATAATTGTAATTTATTATGATAAAAATACAATAATAGTAGAATGAAATAAAAAATATACAACATTTTATCATTATAAATTATTTTATTACTGCATAAATAATATAGATATGTATCAACTTATAATATTTCAAATTGTCTTTGTACATATAATTTATATTTTAGGTAGTATTGTACAACGAATAAGTAAAAGACAAACGTTGTGGTAGCATATACATTATACTTATTAGATTTAGATGTTCAGTTTCCAATAGGTCGAACAGAAATTTACATTTTTAGTCATTCAATACCTACCCATAAAAAAACGACTTTACCACTCGTTTCGCTCCAGTCACCCTAAAGTAAATATTGAATAATTAATTGTATTACTAAAAGAATAATCATTTTAAAAACGATCACGAGTAGAATTGTAGGCTAAATTATAATTTTTATGAACAATTTTCAAATTTTAAACGGTGATGAACTAAAAAAAAAACCGGAAACTCGCTTTGCTGTATAGTAAGTTTCAAGAGTAACTCATCAATCATCATTGAGTAGGTCACTAAATGAATGTATCGCTTTAAAACAGTGATTAATAATTGAATTCAATAAAACGATTTTAAGCAGAGCATCGATGTAATACGAGGTATAATATATTAATATCTATACTCAGTTTCTAATGTTAGTTATGTATTAGTTACCTAGGCTTAACATTACATCACATCACATTAAGAGAAAATGTAGAAATAAATATTATTTGTGAGTAAAAATGTAGAAATATATATGGCTATAAATAGGAAAATATTTCAAAAAAAAAAATTTGAACATTTAGTATATACTGTCATTAAATTACACGAGTGACTGGTTTAGGCATATGGCACATCAACAATTTGAAAATGATTCCTTCTCATTCAGCTCCAAATCTAAAATTAACAGTTTAAATTGTATAGAGATTTAATGAATATAGCTGTAACCACACATTTTATTTATCGTGATAATTATAGTTCTAAATAAAAATTGCAAATTGAATGAAATAAAAACCTTATAATAGTTAAATTTACCCCTAAATAATTATCTATGATCAATATTATTTTTAAATTATATTGCCTCTACAAACTTAATTACATCATATTATTGATGAATATATATTTTCTAGTCTCTAGAATTATTAAGCAGTAAAATAATACAAAAAGTTTTCCTGCCCAGCTGGAGTCCTGCCCCCGCAGTATTTCGTGAAAGATTATGGATTTTTCAATATTTTTTCGTATTTTTCTAGAAAACTGCTATGAAACTTAAAAAATAACCTCTCTAATAGTCTAATGTACCATCCGTGTTCAGTTCCCAATCTAGAGAAAAGCTAGGTATATGAAACTTTTACTTTAGAGTATTTCTTTTACCGAAAAAGTGATCACTAATCAGTAATCACATACAAAGTACCTAGATAAAAAAAATGATAATAATAAACACACTACGTTTTAATTAGAACCCAAATTATAATTATATCAATGAAAACGATTAACCCAAGATTATCGGTAATCACGATTATAAATGCAATTATAATGGACATTATATTTATACATATAGAATGTTAAGAGTTATATTCACTTGAACCCATGATTTGATAGTATAGTTTATTAACAATATTACTACAGGAGGGCGAACCACTATAAATAATCGGTCTGGACAAGAGCTCTGATGTGGCGGAGTCATGCTGACGACCAAGGGTAACATTAACATTGTCCGAATATTTCTGGGCCAATCCATTGATCGGTATGGTCAAAACGAAATGTCGACGTCACAGTTCTCTCAACTGCTTTCTAGTGTGAATGAATATTATTAAGAGCTGTACATACCAACAATCATAAATGTTGAATATTATGATGTAGTGATTTAATGTACGTTGTTGTATTATTAACAAAAAATATTACTCAACTTTACTTAAAAATGTTAAATAATTATTTCTTAAACAGAAGAATACGAAAATATTATCACAACAATGAATAAAATACGGGGTAGAAAGTGAACTTATAAATAATCAAATATATCTGTACAAAACAAATACTATAATAGTAAATAATATTTTTGAGGATATACTATGATTTTATGAAGCTATACATCATATATTAAGTTTACATGTTATTAACTTATCTTAATCATTTAAGTTTATAAACACGTTCATTCCCAACTGATTATCATACAAAATATTTAAAGATAGCTTTTTTTTATAAAAAGAAAAAATTAATACCTCACACACAATAAATTAAAATCTTTTTTTTCAAAACCACACATCGATAAATTTTTAAAAGAGGTCTGAATAAAAACTTCTATGGGTTAAATGTATTGTCAGAGTTCCAAATATTTTGTTACGAAAAACCTACTTATGTATTAGACTTCTGCGGACCCGATTTTATAACATATGTGTAATATGCTGTAATCTATGCAATGTAAATCAACTTCATAGTTTTCTTGAGTGCCCAGAACGTTTAAAAAAAATGTATGAAATCAATGCCAAGTTTTTACCATTATAATATACAATACAATAACTCTAAAAACGTAAAATGTGTGATTTTCTCATACTTAAAATATGAGATCAGATAAGCTGGAGGGATGCCGGATGTAATGCACTCATCTCACTTCACTCGACTCCGCACGTGGCATTGGTGTGTTGTGATATTAAATTTGAAGGAAATTATAAATTTAAAAAACCACAGTCTTAAAAAATATTCTAGTTATAACTGGGTTTACTTATATTGTTTCAACATAAATAAACATGCAGTAAAAAATGATAACAACTAACAAGGTATAACGTATAAGATGAAATCTTATATACAATAAAATGAAAACAAAATCTTGCACAAAAATACTTTTTAGAGGAGAAAAAGCTTAAACATATAAATGAGACAAAGATCACCAATATTCTATTATTCCAATAGTTGGTATAACTACAAATCATAAAACTTTGCTATTGTGGAAATGAAAAATAACGTACATTCAATCTACACGACGATACTAATTTTTCAAAGATCTGTTAAAAAGGCCTTATAATATCATATATAGAGTTCGACGAAAAACAAAACAGAAAACAAATGTTGCATACATAATTTTTAAACCATGATCTTCCTCATTGAAATAAGAATCTATTAAATAGAAGAAAATCATAAAATCAAAACGATCACCACTTCTAACTAAAAATGATAAAAGACTATAGTACTATAAACGTTTCAAATTATTATTAATTCCTTTAGTGCGGGTATATCTTATGAATGTAAGATGTAAAGCACATACAAATAATACAAATATATTATTTTATCATTTCTAATCAGTTATAGATTTTTATCGAATCATACTGTATACAACAAATTAATAATATAATTATTATGATATACATTTATTATTTATAGATATAACCTCAGATATACGTGAGTACCAACCTGCTTGTTGAGTTTTGATAGATAATCAATAATCATATTATTGTAGGAATTTTCTAATTTAAATTTCGTAAATATAAATACACTTACTAAAATACAGTTAACGATTTGTAAATACAATTATAATGGTTGCACTTAATTTTATATAATTATATAACTGCTGTTAGAATTGCAATCAGTTACAAAACAATTATAGATACTCCAAGGTATAGTTTACAAAACTAGACCTGATACAGAAATTAAATACGTTTCAACAAGTACTTCATTGTACTTAGTTTCATGAAACAATTTAATAATTCAATTTTTTCGTCACGATTGGAGTCACATAACAAAACGTTTTCTTCGAAAATAAATAGGAAAACATAAATACAATCAGTTGTATTTTATACAATATTTTGGTATGGTGTGAAGGTCGACATAATGTCAGTTCACAATTATGCGTACTCTGTAACTACACATTTAAAATATAGTCTTAATATAGCATGAACTCGTGTACCTATACGTTAAATAATTTAGGAATATATTTTCAATGAATAAAACATTTGTTAGTGAACACTGTTCGTTAAATATACAAACTAGGTAAGATACGTATAACATAATAAAACAAGTACATATTAGAGACAATATTCAAATAAAAATCCAAGTATTTAGCCTCTAGATTATTTGTTTTGATTATTCCAAAGGTTCATACATTTTTAATTCAAAATAATACCTCATTTATACTAATTTTGTAAATGAATATTTATTATCTGATATACAAATAACATGTTGTACCTTAAGACTATATATGCAGACATTTCAATAGTATGTATCTCATAAACCATTAAGTAAAATGTAATAAGGTACTTAATTTAATTGAACTATTTTATAATTTTCCCTACAATCTATCCAAATCACATATGTAGAAAAACCCAAAATATACTTTAACATGTATCAACTATCGGTTACTTATTTTGAAAATATTATGGGGACATTAAATACAAGGATAAGTCTTAAGTAGCTACAATCTTCAATTTTTAGAACAAAGAAACAAAACAGATCTTGAGTAAATTACGATCAATACAAAATTGAAAAATTCTTATTGCTTCACTAGGTATATCAATCAGTACTTTGAAAATAGGACGCATCTGAATTCATATATTTCAGGTGTATAAAACAGAGACAGAAACCCCTACTCACTTTCAATCCCCTTAAGTAATAGCAATTTTGGGTCCCCTTTTTTTATTTTTCCCAACATACAATATGAGGCACTAATGTAAGGCCATAACTAATAGGTAAGAGGACAAGTAACGTTGTAAGAAATTGAGGTAACATTTCTAGAAAATATCGTTTTAATCATTTAATTACCTCTGTCTAGCAACACGCGTCAAACATTCAATATTGGAGTTCATAGTTCATTGATCTATTACCAAAATGAGAGATGGCAAAATGAGTACCCGAGATGTATTTTATTCTATACTTTGATTTTGCAGGCACACAATATATTATTTATGAATGATGGAGAATAACAAATCGTTAATCGATATCAATAAACCACTTCTACGTTTTCGTCATCAGTTCTACAAGATATATATCGTATAGTTGTAATTATTTTATTATGTTATCTAGACATTTTTACTGTTGTATCAATATTTAGGGTGAGTAAGTTTTAGAAAATCGGGTGAAATCTGGTCAAATAAAATTGATTAGAATTTCTTTACGTACATGCATTCAATTTAAATTTAAACTTAAAACCATGAACTTAGCATTTGTGCTCTATTATAGCTCGAAATTGTGTTTAGGTATAGGTTATTTTTACAGACTTATAAACACTTAATATTCTTTATTTTTAATAATTTTAATATGATTATGTTTTTTTTAAATTTGTTATATTGGCCTATTGTAGTCCGTCAACGTGTTAAAAATAAAAACTTAATTTAACTTTTAATTTTAATACCATTATAAACTTTAATATCATTTTTAGGAATATTTTTCAAACAGTTTGATACATTGATCTAAATAACAGGTCAAGACAAGAACAATATTAATTTATAAAATAAATAGGCTATAGTAGTTAAAATTGTAGTACGGCTTCATGCCATAAACGCGATGGTACGAACTTACATAATGTAAATCAACGAACGACCGTAAGATAATACGCCGCGCACCTACGTAGCAGTGAAACGAGCCTTAGATAATTTTAATTTAAAATTATAAATTCAGAAATAAAAAGAGGGTTAGTATGGTAACAAATAATAAAAATGGGTTAACCTTTTTTAATAACTTTAAAGCCTTGTTATTTATCTCTAGCTTGTCTATTAATACCATAAGTAATAAAAATATCAACTAATCAATCAGTGATAACATTTTCTTAAACATTAACATTACACCAAATTAGAATTTACTATTACGTACCTGTTACTAACTATTATAATATGAAACTATTCCACGATGATTAATTATTTAAGATAATCATAAATAATTTAAGTTGTATCATTTTTCTAGAATTATTTTTATGTACATTTTTAGCACAAAAAATTCTATATTATTCATGACAACATTCTAATTAATTTTAACTGCAAGAATTTTAGATGAAATTCAAATAAAATTAATAAGCTATGAAAAAAAAATAATAAACCATACGTAGAACATAATATTAAGGTAAGTAAAGTAAATATTATACAAGTTATAACATTAGTACTTAAGTTGTCAATAAAATGTCCACTAAATTTAAGCCACTACCTTCCCACCTGTAATTTAATTTTTAATCATCATAATTCGACAAGACTTGTTACATAATTGAGTAGGTATTGCAACAATGTATTTATTTTGAATTATAATGAATTATATTACCTATATACACTCGAGTTTTAGGTAATACGAGTAATAATAGAAATAATATCAAAACAATTTTGGATTGGATTGTAATTTTTATTTAATTCCTTTCGATATTGATTTCGTGTAGGTAATCAATATTATTTTTAGGGTTAAAAAACAAAGTGACACATAATTCCTTTATAGATTTCGTTGAATTGCAGTAATTATTTTAACTATTGAATACGCTATCCCGCATCTAGTAATTAATTGTAGACAAGAGAGAAGAGACAAATGAAAACAGATCAGCAAAAAAACTAAATATTATAACATTAATTTAAAGGAAGAATAATTTATGTCACTCATTTTTTTTTAATGAATTTATTTGGTTTAATGTTATATGAGTTTTAGGTTCCACCTTTTACGGTTTTGAGTTTCATAATTTCGGTTAATATGGGGTGGTTACGTTCTATTATAGCTAAAACGTCTACAAGTAGACACGGACATGAGTACTTACCAGCTTTTTAACAATTTATTGGAATAACTATGCAACTTGTATTGTTTTTATTTGAAGGAGAATCCAAACAATCTATAGATACAAATTTATGTAGAAGAAGCCAAAGTGATAAGAAAGGAAAAAAGCATAAATGGGAATAAGAAGGTACCCATTAACTAGGTACACATTAACTTGAGATTAAAAGGAAAGAAACTTGTTCATATCTACAGAAATTTAAAAGAAAAAAAGTTGGATGTGACACAGAAATCTGATTTTGGGACTTGATCCACTTACCTACGAAGAATAAGAATTTGATGTGATCATAGACCTTATGGTTGTGATAGTGTGATAAATATATTAAATATAAAAAACAATGATACACAATTATATATTATTCAATTATCGGTTTCCAAAAAAAAACTTGTACGAAATTGTTAAGATTACGTTCGCTGATAGTTTTAAAAACATATTTCTACGGTTTAGGTATATTTCTCTATGCTAAGAGAAACTATTGACAAAATTTAAAAATTGACGCATTCAGAGTATTGTCTAGTTTAAGTCAGGGATTCCCAACCACAGTACTGCAGAACTTAAGTATGCCATGTAATTTTTAACTCATTATGTGTCAAAATCAAGCGGTAAAATATTAAATTTAAAAATTAAGCGTAAATATGCTGATAATTATTTATATTTTGGATTTACATAGAATGGCAATATTGACTGTTCTTAACCTGTTCGTATAATTAAAAAAATGGTATTTATTTATTTGTGTGTTGTGAAAATGTATTATAGGATCTAGTGCGCCGTCAAGTAAAATAGGTTGGGAATCCCTGGTCTAAGGTATATTTGTCTACGCTCGATTTTCAATCTATATTATTGGTGTTATATCAACGATTTTAGGCCTTTTTTAAAATAGAAAAAGTGTTCACAGGCAAATATAATACACAATTAATAAAATAATATTTATGTTACCTAAGGCTTAGGTCCTCAGCTGTAATATTTTAATACAATTTTCTAAAATTAATGTGAATGCAATCATTTCTTGTTACATTTTTGAAAATCTAAAATATAAGTATTATCATAGTATTATGTTTCAAAACATAAGATTTTAAGAACAAACAAATTATAATATTTGGCTTAATATATACCACAATATTTACATGAAAGTTTTTATTGAAGTTAATATTTTATTCTCAAACGACACGCATTTTATAATTTTCAACCCTTTCAATTTATTATCAAGCTGTCAAAAGTTCCTACGAGGATTACTGAAGAATGGGTGGAATACGGAATACGGGGCGTCAAAACTACATACAATAAAGTTAAGCTATCGTTTTTCGACAACTTTACACTATTGGTCAGAGTCTGTCGTGATTCAAAAAAAGTATACATTATACCGCATTATACCTACACACCTAACCAGGTGGATGAATGACATAATTGAATCATATTATTACAAATTAAGCATTATACTGTCTTTCATTCTTTAATATCTAGATATATGTACTATGTAGATAAATATTTTTTAATAACACATAATACACGGTACACAGTAAGTACATTTTGTAATTTTTATTAATTTTTATTTTAATTTAATATTTAAGGGTACAATGAAATACTTAAATACAACTACTTGGATATACTTTAATACTATTTAACTATTACAATTCATATTAAATTATTGTTCATCATTTGTAACTAAATAATAATGTAGGTTGATCCGTTCGTCCGTTTGCCATTGAAATAATTGGAGCATATATACATACTTATTAAAAAATAAACGTTTAGTAACGTGGTATAAAAAATAAAACAGTGGGGCTAGGTGGCTAGGTACTTAAAGTAACACAAATATGTTGCCTTTAAATAATCGTTTTTAATATGTATATATATTTTTAGTGAAAATTATTATTATGGCCTTTAGACTAGATTTGAATAGATACCTATGTTAAATGAATTATTTTAATGAAAATTGGAGTAAGTAAAAATTTCCTTGGTTCTATTAAGCGACATAATTTATGGCTATAACCCACCTATAGTTGGTACTCAAACATTTGTTTTATATCTAGTTTTCTTTCATTAAATGCCCGTTATTTATGTACATGACAATTGACAATGGTAACAGATTAAGTGTGACATAAAGCACAAATTTAATAATAATTTTTAATGTTTGCATACATAAAAATTAATTAATTAAATTATGAAATGATTACACATCCCCTGTATGCTTTTGTAATTGGGAATGTTGAGTTTGATTAGGTACAAAATAATAATACAATTTAAAAATATATAGTTACTAGTTAGTACACAAAGATTGCCTATTGGGTACTCATGTTGTATGTGACCTCCCACATTAGATGGATACCTACCCAGCTTGTCATATGTGACCAATCGCATTAACGAATACCTACCATGTGGGTACATTTATGATGAAAAATAAATGAATAAAGATTTATTAATTGTTATAAATATATATAATATATATACCTATATAATAGAAACTGTTGTCCATTTATTTGATAAATATCTTCGGAAAATTGAATAAATATATATATATTCAGAACTGCTTATTGATAGGTACCAAGCTTCTATAAAGCCCAGTCCAAGAAACATTTGTTAAAAACATATGTTTCTGACATTGTTGTCGACAAATATTTATGTAACCGTTTATGACGGGAAATCAGGAACATTGTCAATATCTTTGGTCTGGACATGGCTTAAGATAATGCAGCAACATTTTTGGATTAGTCCCATACATTTTTCTCAATATTTTAAGTTTTAAATATGACGAAATACCTTGCCAAATTGATGAAATTGTTCAAGTGATTTATTTATTAATCTATTTGTTTATATCATTTATTATTTAAACATGAATTTTAACATAATCCATAAAACCATAGATCACATAATATAACACCATATACCAATAAATAAAGATTACATACAACACAAATGACCATTATTGAATAGTTATATAAGTTTTCAAAGAATATTATTTACTAAAAATAATTTATAATATTTAAAGTTAGGATTTTGATTAGGTACTTAAAAAAATTACATTAAGTTGTAAACCTATTAACATAATTTTTAAACATATTAAAATTATGAAAACTTTGTATATTTACATAAAGTTGAACGAACAAATCAATTAGAGTAAATTTCCCCTCAAAAAGTGTTGCACATTATGTCACATTAATATTTTTATGTCTTGTAAAATAACTATGCTAGTCTAAATTGAAAAAGTATATTAAGTAGGTACCTAAGAAATGTATTTTGAAAATTAATTTCAACTAAATTATGGATGTTTTAAGTATTATAAATATTATTGATATTAAATTATGGTTTATTTAAAATATAGACGTACTTGATTTGTCTATGTTAACAAATATTCAATATAAAAAATATAATGCAATTTATAATATTTAATACTATCTACATTATCAGGCTTTTCTAATAAATTCAAACTTGAGCTATGGTTAATTATTAAGGCAATTATTAAATTATAAAGTGAAGAATGCACATATAGTTTATGATTATTATTATTATTTTTATTATTTTGTATTTTAAAATACATATATTTGGTCTTGTTTAGTTTTAATTCCAATAAATTATTTTCAAACCAAGTTTTAACACAATGAACAATAAAAATGGCCTTAGAAATTAGAATATTTAGGCACATGTAAAATTTGTCCAAAATATGTAAAACAGTGTTAACAATTTAATTTTAATCAATGAAGATGTGATAAAGGTATTTTTTGGGGTATTTACAATTTCTAAGACTTCAGAAATTAAAGGCACTACGACTTTATAGCCAAGTATGAACATCTGTTTAATCACAAGTTTAATATACCTAAAAATAATATAGTATGGATAGATATTGTTGCTAGAAACATGAATTCATCAATAAAAACACAAACCAGTGTATTTTATTTTCATACTAGTTTGTGTTACCAAATTGGTGTGTCATAATTAGCTAAGCACGCAGTTTTATCAATAGGATGCCCATGAGTTTTAATTTCATGATGGTTAAAGTGCGCTTATAAAATTCATAAAAATTAATATAAAATCAATATACAAGCATTGTCTAATGTCTATCTACATTAACTACATATTATGTTCAATCTAAGTTTTTATTTAGATTATATTTAAAAGTGTTACCCAAAATTTTTATGAAATTTAATAAGAATATTACTAAGGTAGATAATTACTTTCAAAATTCAACAACACCATTTGATCATTTTATTAGGACTTTCGGTATATATTGTAATAAAGACTTTTAGTTTTTTTTGTCCATTTAATAATAATTTACTATACCTATATTTAAATTATGTAACTTTTAAACCTAACTTAAAACTGAGCAAAAACGTTTATTTTAATAACTTATTTTATAACATATAGGTATTGTGATAATTATATAATATGAAGTCCTAATATGGTTTTATTCGGGGTTTTATTTCAAAACATTGATGTTATTGATGTTTGATGAACATTCACATTGTACCACAAAATAATACTTTATATCGTACACTTAATAAAAGAATAATATCCATTAACTTTAGATAGGTATTGTTATTATTTAAAAAATACATTAATAAGTAGAACTTGTAATTACAACTTTTGATTTTATTTTTTATGTTGCAATACCTAACCCTCTAAATAACTTTTGACTGCACATTGTACAATCAACCCTAATGCAATTATGAAAAAAAAACAAATGAATAAAAAAATAATATTTACATAAAATAGGTATAGGTTAGGTTTATCTATTATTATACATAAGTGATGGTTGATTTAAAGTATTATGTTCTTAAACTTAATAGTACCTATAGGACATAGGTAGGTTCCTATATAGGTACATAATGCCCATAACTTGTAATTGTAATCTAATTTATTCATTATTAAATATTACCAAGAATAAAAGATACAAACTGTATTTCAGAAGTGTAGGTAGACATCTAATTAAATCATAAATTGAAAAATTGTAGGCGGGATTATGACCAACTAGCTACTTAAAAACTAATTCAAAAACTTACTCGACATTTTAACAACATTCATGTACCTAATGACTACACACAAATCTAAATATTCTGAATATTAAATATTAATAATAAATAATAATATATTTTTTTTTTTTCAAAACTTGTTTTAAAATTATTTTAAACCCAACATTAAAAACACATTTTAATGTTGCATTATTTTGAATTTTCAGGGCTCATAAACGTTTGTGTTGGTTTATTTTTTAGTTTGTTTAACTCATTAAACTGCTAACCCAGTACAAACCTACTTACATTACACTTGTAATAATTCTTAAATTTTTAAAAAGAAAAGTTTTACAAGTACTAAATTATTATAGCTATATATATAAACCATTGTTTATATTAAATTAATAAATCTATTAAGAATATTGTGAAATTTAATTTGTTTAATGACATGTAAATAAATAATAATAAGTAGGTAGGTCTGTAGGTAATACCTAGAAAAAAAAAACTTAATAATTTAACTAATTGCCTAACATTATTATGTATTTATATAGATTTAAATGTATGAATGGGTATCTACTACCACCTACTAAAAAAAGCAATGACACTACCTATATTGATTTGATAATTTTTTTTTTTTTATTTCATAGCTTTGCCACTATTGCACTAAATGTATAAAACAGAGTTACTAATATGAACACCAAATAGATATATTATGAAATTTGTTTGGAAGTAAATTCCGTACTGTTGGAACATAATACATTATGTAGACAAACTTATCACTTACTTCTAGATCACCATCCTCTCTAATGTGTTTGTGTACATCTTCCTCGTCTACTCTATAATCCTTGAGCAACTCATACGCAGCAGCAGAGTGGTGAGTGGCAAACAGCCGATCGGTGACATCGGCATTCTTAAGAAATGCCAATGTGTTGGTTCCACCCGGGTGAAAGCGCAAAAAGTGTTCAATGTTGTGCTTCTTCCCATCGTGCTTGACCACGAACGGCGTCGTGGACATTATCTTGTGGCTATGTGTCTGAGCACACGGTGGTTGTGTAGTTCACGAGTCCATTGACCGTACTTGTACGATGAAGACGAATCGGAGACGGCGTTGATTATTTGATATGGTCGTCGTCGTCGTTGGATCACTTAAAACGTTTGAAAAAATAAATTCCACGGGCACACATTCAAACCGGTTCAACTGAATCAGATGCGAGGGACGAGATAAACAAAACTTCGGTGACGGCGATCGGTACACTAAGCGTATCCACTCAACAGAAACGCGTAAACGGAAAAATAATTGTTAAAAACGTCGAAAAAATACATAGCACTTTTTTAATAATTATGAGCACTGGTCACTAAGTTACGTAACGAAAGGACAACCGGCCGCGATTAAAGCTAGTACAGCTTTATCTCTTATCACAGGATGCGCTCGCGCCTCGCAGACCCGCCCGAAAATGTGTTGCTTTTTTATTATTATTGTTCACCGCTATCACTTGAAATTCACACCACGAATGATAAATTGATAACGGTTAAATCTGTTTTCTTACAAGTGGACGAGAAAAAAGTTTTTTTAAAACCGAGTGGACGAATTTCGAAATCCGTTTTTGTGCAGCTCGACAATTCCTATGTAAAAAATACAATCGGCCGGGGGTTGCTGATTTTCGACGAATAAATCACGATAAATAAATCGATGAATCTCAGGCAAACAGAAAAATCGCACTAAGCCGAAACGAACACGCGGCACCCACGACCAACTTATTACAGGTAAACGGTGTGAGGCTCGACAGTTGTTGTGAGCGTTATAAGTATATAACTATACAAAATAAACCGCTGGTCGCTGCTGGTTGCCTGATTCGTCCGTTTCCCGGCTTCCCGTGACCGGTGACCAACGGGGACGCCACCGTCGCCACAAGTCATCGTCGGCGCGGCGAGCGACCGCTATGCTATCTACACGACAACAGGTCGCACTAAAACCAATAAATTGATCGCGGGATTTTCGAAATCATCCCGTCTGTCGGCGCCATTTTTTGTTTTATTTTCCCATGCTGTCGCCCGTCGCCCGAAACGAAAAAAACGACAAACGTCAGTCGCGGTTTCTGGTGATCAAAATTATCTCAATATGCGTTAATATAATGTTATAAATTAAAATTAAGTAAGACGATTCGATGTTTCAACGAACACGTGGCAAATGAATTTCCATAAAATACAAAAGTCTTAGTAATCTACATGACTATTAAAGGTGAGTATACCAGCTATGGTATCCGTTAAATTGCACGTGACAATCTAGATTTACGACTTTAATGAAACAAAAATACGAAATTGTAGAAATACCGGTTTTTCGTAGGTCAGACAATAACACGGGTTGCGGAATACGAGGGATCTGAAAAATCAAAAGTATTAACCGCGAGATAAAATAACATTTTGATTATGATTATGGTCGAAAAAACAATTCCTTATTTTTTTCTCCTTTCGAATAGCCTTTTGTTCCGAAATCGTATACGCATCGACGTTATTAAATTATTAAGTGGCTTGACAATTAGCGATGATAATTTATTTTAGTCGTTCCTTGCCGTAATTAGCCACCTGGCCCGGCGATGGTGATATTAGGGTCTATACACTTTAGAGAGGGACTGAAACAATAATTCATTCTCTATACTCGGGACTCGGGTAGAAGCTAGAGGCAGACCCGTTAGATGTTTTGACCTCCCTTGTATAATATATATCTCTACTACATTATTCTTATTGTTATTATATCACAATGCGGTTAAATAATTAAATGCTTCATTATAAAATGTATTATTATTATGTAGGTAGGTACCTACCTATATGAGACTCGACTGATGAACCCTAAAGAAATAATAATTGAGTATAATAAGTATTGTAACAGTATTATCATTGTTTAGGACTAAGTTCATTTCAGTAAATATAATAATACGTCATCAGCAATTTGATATGGAGTAAGTAATAGTAATACTATATGAATAGTAAATAATAATAAATAGGAATATGATAAAAACCCCTTCCTAGATTTAGAACTTAAGTAGGCAATTCATGAGCACCAATTTCCACCGAGTGTTATCGAATGATAATGATGATATATGAATGCATTTAAATTGAATCCTGACAAGTGATATTTGTATTATAGTCCGAGACTCTGAGTGGAGTCACAACAATCTTTCAGTATTCTGGCTTCTATAATTAAATGTATTCGATGAGAGTTTCAGCTTAATCATATTATTCATTAGAATTAGAATTTATAAGTTTTTATAGCTGATTATTCGTAATTTAAGGTTCGTATCTCGCATGATTGTATTTAAATTTCTATATATATTTAAACTTTCATTTCAATTATTTACAAATATCAATCAATATGTTCAGTTCTATGAGATAAGCATATAAATATGGAGTTTTCGTCAACGTTGAGCAAAAAATTCTAAAAACTATTTTTTAAGTTACGTTTTTATAAAACTTTATTTTTATTTATGTGGCATATGATACATAAATAAATATACCGTATTTTTTGCAGTTGTTCAAAACAGTTTCCTCTGTTTTTATTATACGCTGGCTCCAAAATCAAAACTGTATTCTTCCTGTTCAGTGTCAGTTAAATCCATTAGTTATAGCTTATAGATACCTACGTGTTTTCATTTTTTAACCGTAGAATGCGAAAAATAAATTTCACCTTTTCATGATCACAAATTGTATTGATTTTGAGATGACTATATACATTCGGCAGCTACACTAATTTAGCAGACTTATTATATTTTAACGGGATATCGTTTCCATTTGGGTCGAGCGTAATGAATTAATAGTTTTTAAAATTGGGATTATCCAAATCATAAAAAATTAAAAACCAGACATCGGAAAGAATTAAACAACCAATACCTACAGCATTTCTTATTTAAGCAAGCGGAAAAATTGTACCTATTATGTTTTGTCGTGAACCTATGATTCTTGTATTTATTCATTGTGATATATATATTATATATAATATATGGTATCTATTCAATATTTAAGGTGTGCATTTTCAATTTTCAAAGATATCTGTATTTTTTTTATTTTTTGAAGATGTTTATAGCTGTTATTTCTTACTGAAATTGAAAACAAAGAACTGCTGGTGATTTTTCCTTTGAGTTGAGATACGGGATTTGTTTAGAAATAAGAACAAAAAAGCGCGTAAGTGGATGTCTCTCTGCTGTACATTAGGTGTCTAGGAACAAGGAAGTCGCTGTAATGGATGGTATTAAATTTGAATTCAATGCTTTCATATCATTGTATACGAAAAACGATTCTGAGCAAAGACTGTATGTCAGTCTATGATATTTTATATTATTATTACTTATTATTAATATGGTAGCCGGTAAGTTCAATTAATAATATTCTTAAATTATCAGTGGTGCTGGAAAAATATTAAATGTAATTATGTAAAATTGAGCTGTTCTGGAACAGAATTACAACAAAATGATAAACGTTATTTATTTTATTCATTGTGTTAATATGCAATCATATCCAAATTTGAACTTAAAATGTCTGTACAAAATATCTGTATTCATATACTTTTTGAATTTTTAACCTTGTTTTAAATTTTAAATTTTTAGCTAAAAAATTAAAAATGTTATACATTTTTAACTACAAAATCTTTTCCATTTTTTTTTTTTGATAATCATTGTCAAAATTTGAACTTTAAATGCTTATCAAAAAAAAAATCGACCCTATGTATTTTAAATATTTTTCAAATGCTATTGTAACAAGTGATCAAGAGTGTAGGATTCACGCTTTTTGACCCAGCCAATTAAATGTTATTGACATTAATTATAGAAAAATAATGAAAATTGAAAATTGAAAGTGTCCATCAACAGCTTAAAACGAGTCAAAATATTTTGAAAATTTTATCAAGTATATGAATTGGTAGAATAAACATTTGGTGTAAATTTCAAATGTCTACTTTAATTCGTTTTCGAATTGCAACAAAATATGAAAATCACTACAGTAGAAATCGAATGAATATCCAATGTTGTAAAAATTTCAACTTCAAACGCTAATAAAAACTTAATTTGACTTTCCGGTGAAAATTTTTTGTTTTTGATAAAGGTAGACAAACATGTAAGGAATCTTGTTTTTTTTTAATCTTAGATACACTCGTAAATAAAAACATTTTTAGGAATTTCTAACTAAGTATAAATTACTAATTTTCGTGATTTTTACGAATTTTGTCAAAATTCTAAGTTTAAGAGCTCATAAAAATTTTTTGTAGATTTACGCTCTTTTTTTTTAATTTCCATTAACAACAACGTACAAGGAACTTTGTATTACATTTTCTAGTTTTTTGACCTAGCAAACATTTTTTTATCGACTCGAGTTTAAAAAAAATGAATAAAAATCGAAAATTTAATATACCTATAAATGGTTCAACACAAATCAAAATATTTTGAACATTTTATGGTGTATGGAAAATGCTTACCCAAATAGTCAGTGAATATTTCAGGAGATTACGGTAATTTTTGTTAGTTACACTAAAAATCAAAATCGATTTGTTCGAAAATGTCTGCGTAAAAATTCTCGTTTATCCTGTAGCTTTTGGAAACTATTGGAAATTTTAAATTTTGACCTCCTGAGTACACCAAATAGATTCACATTCCTACCAGAAAAGTTGCAGTTGAAGAAAATCAAAACACTTTTAATATTATTACATTTTGTAAGATTTAAAAAATGTATTGAATGCAATTTTTAATTTGTACCTATGAATGATAAATAAATTGTTATTATCAACAAAAAAAAAAAAAAATTGAATACGATTGTGGTGAATTAATAATTTCATTAAACCTATAAAACTTCTATTTCAATGGAGTTAGATTCTACTGGTTCCAAATCATATTAACTACACTTCTAAAAAACATAAATAGTATTTGGTTTGATTTTTAAATTTTTCAACATCCATTCTATATAGGAAAAGGGGTATGTACAGTTATTATATTAAAGAATAGAGAGCTTTTATAATACATTAATTTTAAAAAGTGGATATTTTTATTAAACCTTTTCGTTAAATTTAGTTTTTTCTAAGTGATGTTCGTTAGTCTAATATTTTATAAAAAACATATTTATGAAACACAATTATAACGTATACCTAAACCTAATCAGTAATCTATAATGTAATCCTTGAATAATTTTAATCGTAGTATTATTGTTGTTGAAATAATAAAATAAAAAATATAACAAAAATATGAGTAAGTGATGATAAAAAAATAATAATAACATGCAATTCGATTGTTGTTGGATTTTTTTCTGAAAATAATAAACAAATTTTAGTCCATGATCGTACATCAATGTACAACAATAAATACATTAATTATAAATATAGGTATGACAAAGATATCTATCACGAATGTTTTGTTACTCTTCTGGCGTTTAGCTAAAATATAAATCATGAATTTTTTTATATACAATTTTTGAAGGCTAAATGATAGATATATATATTTATATGCTCAAATAATTCTGTTCAGTCAACTGAATATTACGATTTACGACTAAAAAAATAATATTTTTATAATTAACATAGTGATAGTATAGTAGTATATACTTTATATCATCTAATTCAAATTTAACACATCCATTTAAATGACTCTCTAGACACTTACTGTACAACAGAGTGTTACCCACTTAGTACTTACCCGTTTTTTAATCAATGAATTCTGTATTTATACGGTCCCCAGAACTGTGCTTTGAATCTGTCAATCAACCTTGTCTTTAAACACGGATACATGCCCTGTTACATATGCCTATATCCAACCAACTAATTTCCGAATAGTTCATCTAATGGACACTACTAACCACGACCACTCTTTTTCACTGTAATTTGAATATATATTATATTAACTCTGTTGTATATTAATTAACTGTTCACAATATTACTCTTATATTTTTTGGGCTTGACTCGGGCACGGATCTAGAGCAAAGATCTGGGGTTGGGGCACAATTTTGTGGCAATGTAAAATTATAATATTGGAATCACCGACCACCATGAACTAAGATAGTACTATCTTAGTTTGTGCACCCCAGAATGATATATGTAATAATATATTATATTATCAGACATACATGATACATGTAATTTGTAATATAGTAATATCAGGATGTGTAGGATTATTAAAAAAAATAGGGAAATAATATGTGTGCGGAGGCCTGGGTCTCTATCCTCCCCCCTAGGTCCGTCCCTGGCTTGACCAATATGTTTGTACAGAATAAAATATAATTATGATAATTTATAATCATTTTTAATTTAATATTGAAATTAATTGAATCTACGAGTACTATTCGTCGAAATCTTCAATATTTATTTAAATTACATAATAAGAAGTTTAGACACTAAATATTTTGTTATAACAGATCATCATATAATTGTCTATTTTTCGATTCAAACTATTATATATTTATTTGTTCACATGATTAATGATATCTTCAACAGTTAAGTTGTTTCATAAGTTCACTGTTTAGTTGTTACTTTTAGGTTCTCCAATTCCTGTTTCAGACAGTAATAATGACATTATTGCAACCCCTTGTCATTTTATTTTGCTGCCGCTTTCCCAAACAATTGTATAGATATAATGATGCAATAACCTTAGCTTTTAAGTTTTAACTATAAGGAAATAATCCATCATAATACAGTTGAATGTAATCTAATATAGTAATATCTATATTCTATATAATAATCTTTAAAGTCATAAATCATATGAATTTATGATAGGAACAATTTTTAAATATTAAACATTTAAACAAAAATAATATCACTCAAGCATTTTCCACAAATACAGTATAATATATAAATATTGGACCTAAGTGTAAGAAAAGTCACTGACAAATAAATAATAATGATAATGATTCGACATAAAGTTAGTACCTTCACGTTATTACTATATCCACGGTTGAGATAACAATGACGATTTCGATTGTCCTTATATGTGTATTATATGTATATAAATACATAAATAAAATAATATATATAACTAACTCAATAGTCAATAGAAGCGATTATAATTTACACCCGTTATTTATGATTTATTTTATTAAAGTAATTAAAACTTAAAATATGCGCATTTTTAAAACCAACCTATTCGTAAATATGATAGTTGGGAATTTCTTCGATTTCGTCAAACTTTTTAATCTAAGTAAATTGTAAGTTTTATTAGCAAACCTATATCCACCTAGTATCAATATTCTATTATTCCCAATAGGCAGATCTAAACCGACCAATGGCGTAGCTAGAAATTTTATCAGGAGGGGCAACCAAGTATATTTTTACATTTTTATCCAAATTTAAAATGTTGTTAAACATTAATTTTATGTTAAGGGGTGAAATCCCTAGGTATCTTCAAAAAGTTATCATTTATGAGTCGCTTATTTAGGATTTAATTTCGAGGGAAGGAGTAAGTTCCTCCTAACATACTTCACCGAACGATTCTAATGTATTTTGAAATATTGTTAAAAATTAATTTTAATGTGTTATTTAATTCAATATTTAATAGTGGCATTCAATTTTGATATCAAATACATATCGTTTAAACTTTAAACAAATAAAATGAGAGTGACATTTAAGAGGATTTCGGTGCCAATGTTTTTTCTATCTCAGACCAGCCGCAGCATTGAAAAAAATAAAAACGTGTTCATATAAAATCGTTTTTTATAACTTTTGAGTGTTGAGTAATCTTATAATAAAATCATCTATTAAACTAATAATGGAGAATAATACTTAAAGGTTTGACATATCGGTTTTGTATTTTATTATTATTTTACTTTAAAAATAAATAGTACAAATGTATACATTTAAAAACACCAAATGTATAGTACCTAACGATTTATCCTTTTACGAATCTCGATATTTTGTTACTTACTTAATTTATTATTAAAAAAACATTTTAATTTTCTAATTATTGAAATCAATTATCTTCTTTCAAATTGTTAAATTCATTCCTCCGTACCTTTCAATATAAATATATAACAAAAAATCCTTGGAAATTATCTTGTTAATTATCATCCCATCACTAATTTTTTACTAGATAAAATGCTTGAAAACTTAATGCAAGGTCCTTCATAAGTTGTTTTGTTGGCAGCTCAAAAATATTAAAGATACATAGGCATGATTAATTTTAATATAGTTTAAAGTTCAAATTTTGATAAGGTTCATTAAAATTGCCAAAACTTTGCAAATTATTGTTCAGTTGGAATTGATTAAAATTGAAAAATATTTCCTTTTGTAGATACCGTTGTCCATTTGAAAAGTTAATACAAGATTAAGTTTCTCTACATCAAACAAAAAAAAGTTTACCGGAAGTAACACTATAAACCAAGATATATTTTCGATTTTTATCAGTTTTTTTATTATTAGGTGCAGTATTTGATAATGTATAGGTTATAGCCAAGTATATGCTAGGCTTCGCTCAGAATCGTTATTTCTATGCAGGGATTTATCACTGAATTCAAATCTAACACATCCATTTCAATGACATGCACATGCTTGACAATTACTGTGCAGCAGAGCGTTACCAATACTTATCAGCCTTTTTTAAATTGACAATTTTATCAATCTATCAACAAAATAATTTTGAATAATTTTGTCAATTATTGAAATTCAAATAATGCTTATATATAAATTATGATTATACATTTTCCATATTTGTTTAGTTCTTATAGTTCTTTTATTACTCTTTCAAGTGATTTTACTCACCAACAAAAATGTTATTTTATATAAATTGAAAAGAAACCAAAAAATTCGGAATTATTAATTTTAAAATGTAACCATATAAATAGCATATTAACAACTAAAATATTTTGAAAATTATCATACAAATATTTGGGAAAAGTTTCAAGTCTCTAAAGTTCAATAACTTTATTGATTTTTGAATTCTAAAAAAAGGAGCAGAATCGTTTTTTCTCTAAAACCTGAGTTTGTGTAATTAATGAACTTTTACTGCTCCTATAAAGGTTTAGTCAGCCACATAAAAACAGACATTGTAATCGCTTCGCTTAGAATCTAAAATAGAGGTTGTGACTTGTGATAGTATAGTTCTTGTTTGAAAAAATAAATACAAAGTACCTATTGTTGGTATTACCCCAGGACATTCCTGAAATAACATTAAAATATATGTACTTATTTGAAAATATGGTACTTAAATATTTAAGTGCTGGTAATTTGGCATACTTAAAATTTGCATAAACCGCACTATTTGAACTATTTATTTATTAAAAGAAAAAATTAGCTTAGTGAATCACCTTGCATATCATAATATTATCATACACTTATAAGTAATAAGTACTATAATACATTTATAATATGTATGAAAATCCGAAAAAGCAATTTATTATTAAGTATATACCACTATATTTCATACTTACATATTTCTTCAAAAACTTTACTCATATTTTTTTTAAATAAATTAAAATATGACGTATACCAACCTAAAAAGTATGTGGCTTAGAATATATACGTAACACATATCAATACCTACCAATTACCATAATATTATAATGGTACCTATATATAGTCTTTATAGGATAAGCTCGGGCATGGATATCTATAATAACCTAACCTATAATAGGTCGATAGGTATTTATCAGTTATCTGATAAATAAATACTGACGGAATTAATACTATATTGATGGTATCGACATAATCTCGACCGTGTAAACCATTTTTAAATAAACAATACACAGTGTAAAAATAATAATTCATGTATATCATAATTTTAATGTTGTAATAATAAATACTGGGTTTTCGAAGATTATTCATATCGTTTTTTTTTTTTTAATTTACCGATCTAAAGCCCGGCAACTATAGCTATTAGCTGTTTGTAGGGAGAAGCGGTTGATTTGAAACACGCATTTGTATGTGTGGCAAGAGAACGTGTTGCTAAAAACCCGGGCGGTCACCCGTCCGAGTGCTAGCAACGACGGCCGGTAGGTAAACGCTCAGAGCGTTGACGCAGATTGAGAGTATGGCCATGCTTCACTAAGCACTAAGCAGTAAGCCATTCATATATCGTTTTCATTGAAAATTGAAATATTTATTTTACATTCAGATACCAGTTTGTTTTTTAAATAAAGGTATTTAACTCACGAAGTCGAGCTTCTTATCTAATACTAAGAACTATAACTTTAAATTTTATGACCACTTATAACTTACCAGTACCTATATAGGTATTATATAAGTGTATGTGTTTAGATACTTATACATCAACAAGTATACATTGGTATAAGGTCATAAGTACATAATAGTTTATATTAGGTATATCTTAGAATACATCACAATTAACAATACCAAATTTTACAATAGGTACCTACCTAATATTTCAATAGTTATTGCATAGAATATATCCTAAGTTGGATTAATTCATTTTTAAACCCGATACGAGTACCAATTTTTTATTATTTTTCATACATATGTTTTATGATAAGCAATTTTAAGACTTTATAATTATAGGTATTAGTTATTGTTTGTAGGTGTTGATGACTCGTTGACAATACTTTAATGCCAAATAATAATCTGAACATAATTGGATATCGGTAATCAATATTCATAAATCATGAACAATTTTTATTTAGGCACAGCAAATTAAGTTATAGGTAAATGTGTATAGTTATAGCACATTATGTTTATTAACCAATAATAAATAAAACAAATAATTATTTAGATTTGCATGTAAATAACTTTATTATAATATGGTAAGTTAACACAATATATTATAATATTTACTCCAAACTTAAAATTATTTTCTTCATATAAATATAGGTTTCTAAATTGTAAATAAAATTTAGAATTTTGTATATTAAATAAATATATAGGTACCAAGAAATATGTTTGATTGAGTAAATCCAAAACAATCTATATGATTCGACTATATCACTGTAAGACAAAATAAGTTTTAGTTCAATAAACATAAAAAAAAAAAGATACAATTGAAAAACAATATTTAGTCAGTAAATGGAATGTATACATAACTTTTTAGTTCTTACTATTTAATACTTTAATTATAATAGCCAATGGACGGCGTAGATTTAATATTTTAATTATGTTAATATATTAGGAGAATAATATAATATCAAACAACATTTTCGGTATTTTATAACTATAGTGTAAGTTATTATAATATGTTTAAAATTTTGAATAATATGTGATATTATAATGTGATATGTGTACAATATTTAAAAAAGTATTAAAGTTATATGGGCACCATAAGGTTTTTCACATTAAATTACACACAAATAAAAATAAATAAATATATTCATATTTTATTAGCATAAATTATGCGTTTGAGCTAGGAACAAATTATATAGAGTAATACAACAAAACAATTCTTTTTAATGAATTTTATTACTAAGCCCCAATTAAAGAAGATTGTACACTAATAAATTCAGGCCTACGAGTTGATCAAATTTGAAAACCTAATGTATTGAGCACTGTTTGTTATTAATATAGATATATTATATTACTTTTCTTATTTTGATAATGAAAATTGGCGACTTCAGTTTGATTAAACAATGTAAACACGCCATACATATTAAAATTTAACCATGTGATCAGTAATTATTATAATCTATAGTGTGATATTTGCATAATCAAATTTAATCTTAAAATGTACCTACGTACATGAAAATATCTTATTTTGAATAATAACGTTGTATATAAAATAGATTATTCAGGAATTTTCGGAATTGCTTGTAAATAAGTAAAATATATTATTGTATTGTTTTTTTTTCGTGATTTTAAGTGGCACCCATCATATTATTATGATATATAAGAATTTCATGTTATTACAATTAAGTAAATTTTTAATCCTTGTAATGTTTCTTTAAATTAATCAATTTTCACAACACTTATGATTTTCTAATTTTGAAGTAATTAGAACGTATCGCATAACAGCACATGATAGATTTAGGTGAGCAATACATTTGCTTTTGCATAAATCATTGGTCTATATTTTCTAATAGTTGGCAGGTTACAGGTACTTCAATTATGTTATGTTATACTATAATACGTTTGTTCAAAAATGTAAGTACATACATAAACGTAGTAACAGTTACAAATATTCTTTTCATAGAACTACTGCTATAATGATTTGGTCTAAACAACTTGACCTTTATCCTATTGTTTTAATGGAGTTTGCACGTGGTGTTTGACGTTCGTATGTATTATATATATTATTGTATATCAAGATCAACCACGAAGAGCTTTTAAGAAATTTTGGAAAACAAATGATATCGATATTGAATTCACTAATATGTAATATGTATGTAGGTAGATACTATTTATTGCTAGTATACCAAATACCAATACATGAATACATTTACTTTGAAATTAGATTTATAGCTATTTATATAAATGTATAGTTTAAATCACATCGATTCATAATAATATAATCATGGTATAAATGTTAACTATACACATAAGTTACAAAATAATATAACATAAGTATAACTTCATTACGTGTATGGACTCCCTTATTAAAGGTAAACTTGACCTCTTGCAGATTTCCAAGAGTCGAGAACCTCAATTTTATACATACGTACTGGAGCTTGGGCTAGTGAAGTATCCAGCTCCTCGTCATTATCTGAATCGTGACAATCGTCAAACTAAAAAAAATATGAATATAAAATATATAAATATATAGCATGAAATAATTTCAAGTTCAAATATTGGGAATATAGTAAACAGGTAACACATTTTGGCTCAGGGATCGGGATATGTATATTAAATATTTCTATATCTGCGTCATTGTAATATTAAATATAGCCATTATATCCATCCTTTAAGACTTAAATTAACGTAAAAAGTAGGTATATAAGTAGGTATATTGTTTTAATTTTTTAGCTAATCAAATTTTACCAGATTTAAAATATATACTTATAAAATAATATATTACTATAGTTAATTTTTCCAAATAAATTTTTGGAATCTTGGAAAAAAAAGTTACATACAAATATAATAAACCTATTTAAAACCTCGATAAGTACTACCTATCATATTTATTTATCACACACTATACTTACATCAATTTCTGTGATGATGCCTTTTCCAGACAACCCCGAGTCTGATCGCTTGATATGTCCACTAGTAGTTTTTTTCGCTTTATTCAGAGATTCTAAAAATTTGAAAGTCAAGTTTTGTCTACTATCCACTATGCAGAATGCCAATATTAGTAGAAGACATACTGCTGTAATCGCCCAAACTATTAGTTGAGCCCAGTATGGATATCTCATCTTCGTTAAGAAATTCTGAAACATTCGAAAAGTTTTATTTTTAATAAGCTCCTAAATTTATATTGTACATAGGTAAATGTATATTTTATTTATTTTTCGGGTGAACTATATTATTTAAATGTAAAAAGTCAATATCTTAGAAATATTCGTATTTTTTCAAAACTTTGTGCTATATACTCATATACCTGATATCTGTAAAATGTATTCAATTTTTTTCACAAATACTAGTTGATGACATTTTAATAATACCTATTACTATTTACTCCCCTCCCTGTTTTTAAGTTAAATAATATCCATGATGTTATCCTAAAATGGTATACTTACCAACATGAAATGCGTGCTTTACCTTACACATTTTATGTAATGTAATAAAAATAAAAATGTTCAACATAAATGTATTGGATAAAATGTTATGTATTAGTATATTTTATAATCGTTTATGATATTTTCTCATTTCCTACATATTGAGAATTTTCCTAACTATCTACCTATATTAATTTAACTTTAACTTTTTGAAAATATCGATATGTCAAACATTTCAGTTTAATTAAACATTAATATATTCCTGTGAACCAAACCATACAGTCTTCAACACCACTACATTAGAAACCAATTTGAACGATCAACATAAATAATTATTAGTCATTAGTTTAGTTTCAGATTAAATATGTGGTTTATTTTAAGATTCGTCGAAGTTGGAAATCGCGTGAACAAACACATCAAATAAACATGGACAACTATTATTAAGCGGCTCAATTAAGGTTACTCACTAAATACCAATAGCGTAAATGACCAATTTCCATCCGTAAAGCCATTTAAACTAATGATCGTAACCTCAAATTAATGCCCACCACGTCCAACGTTATCCTTAAATATAATAGGCTCAATATAAACCATTAACAGTTAACACATTGCAACATATGCATTATACATATATATAAATGTAAGAACTCGTAACTCGTTGGTAATGCTACAAATCTACAATGACTATAGTATGTACATTGCAGTATTGTACATATATCTGATACTATCAGAAATCATTGTAGATTATATAATATACTTATTAACATATATTTAGAGCTTAGATTCTAAGTGGAGAGATCGATGTATTGATTTTATAATGGTGTTTTTTGTTTTGTTCGTGTATACCTACTGTGTTATATATGTACAAGTTATAAAACAAAAAAATATGATTCGGTCTTAAACTTTAAGTTTTAACTATCTAAAGTGTAGATGAGCTCATTAGGGGAGTAGTGAACCAACATTTTGAAGAGCATGTACTAAGTACCTCAGTATCGCTTCAATCTAAATTTTAGATCTTTATAACTTATAAATTACATTCATCTAAAATACAATTTTTATTTGTTGAAATACTACAAAAAATATTCTGCTTGGGAATAAGAAATTAAAAATTCATGTTGTCACTGAAAAGAGTAAACATTAAAAATGATATCAATAAAAAAATAAAATAGGTATAATATAATTTTTTAGAAATTAGTTTGTTTTACACAAATTATATAAAATAATATTTTCAAATACGTCAGTAGTTTTTGAAAAAAAGAGTGTGTTAACTTAAGGAGATTATCCTATGAATGTGACTATTAAACATAATAATTATTAATATATAATACATCATGTTTTCGACCAAAATTAATTCAAGACTGGTTGCCGGCAGGGGTACAGAATTTTGATTAAACAATCCTTGGTCAATTATAATTGTATTTAAATGATAATTTATAAACTATATTTGAAGAAAAAAAAATGTGAATTTACCTACTATGTATTTAATAATTAAATAATTGTTAGATTTTAAATACATATAGAATCATTTTTATTTATCAGCATTCAAAGGTTTTGAAATAAAAATGTATTTACTTACAAATTGTAAATGCTAAATTACAATTTATTTTTTATTTTACAACTCAAATTTACCTAAAAAATATATGGGATATCCCTGTATCCAGATATATCATAGTAATTTGAATATTTTGTACTCACGCTCCTATGTGTCCAAACTTCATATCTGAAGCCATCCAAAATACCGACAGTCAAGATAGAAGAGAATGTTAATATCAGCAACATTGGAGTAACATGTCTCCAGATGAATATAGAAAGACGACCAATTGTATGTCCAGTCATATCATATATATCAAGTAAAAATCTGACGACAAAATTATTAACAATATATTATTATTAATTCATGGGAACTGAAATATTATTGTATAAGCTATTATATATTTATTACATACTGTTTATATCCATAAATGAAAACAATAATTAGAACCTCGCAAAGAGCTAACACCGTCAAACATGGATTGATAAAAACTTCAGTGTATAATGACAGCCAATAAACACCTGTTCTAGTTGTAAATACCAATCCACAAATACAACATATTGCACAAAGTACGCCTATAAATAATATTTGAAATTTGTAAATTTTATTTATCTTATAACCAACAGTGTAATGTAATATTATCGTATATCAATGATCAAAATTAAAATAACATATAGGTACAATCCAATAAAAATTGTATATAGTATAGCATTTATTACACAAAATATTAAACACGTACTTGAAATGCAAAAAGGAGAACATTTTTTAAAACATTTGACTTCAGTAAGTGCCCAGACAAACCAGCTCAATACACGTATCAACCATGCTGTACCAATTGTAAGAATTAATATTTGCGGAATGTTAATGACAAATTTGGTTTGATTAAAGCCAGTAATTTTCTCAAGTGAAAAAGTTGTTGTAAACTCTCCAAGTGCTATAAACATCAGGCCAACACCATTGCTTGCCTTTAATATATTAAAAAAATTATTAGTAAGGTTACAAGTATTGTAATTTATAAATATATTATAACATAACTCTGTTGTTTTAATTCATATAAAATAAATAATATGAAACAGCAATAATATTGACGTAAGAATATTATAACTTATTGGAAGGGATTTGACTTTAGTAAAAACTCATACCTAAATATTTATAAATTATATCTTAATTCGATAAACCTCAGTATATATGTATATATTTTTTTAAATGTTATTAGTAGTATTCTCACACTATAAAAGTACGCATTTCTTTAAATTATGGAAAATGGAGATATATACTTTCGTTTAAAAATTAAAGCAAATGCTTACCTAGATATGAATTACATAAATAATACTTGTCACCTAAATCATTGAAATATTATAGTACATTTTAAATATGTTATTAAATTAAATTATCATCTACATTGACTACATTACATTCTATTTTAAATATCATGAAACGTACCTACGTTTTTATATTATAATTATTACTAACCTATAGGTATTTATCAAAATATTTTGATTAAGAGAATACCTATTTTCTACTGGTCAGTAAAAGTTGTAATTATCCAACAACATCGATTCAATTTTTTTTTTTTTTTTTTTAATTGATCCTGAGCCCGGCAACTGTGGCCATTAGCTATTAGTAGGTACTGTAGGTTTTTGTATTGATGGTTTGTATGTTTTTGGTACGGTAGGGGGGAACACGTGTGTGTTTGTTTTGGCAGAATTTCGAATGGGGCACCCGTAGGTTTCTGCCATGCCCCGGGGGTGGGGGATGGCAGCACTTGCTCTCCGGTCACCGCGACTTGTCCGGAGAAAAATGCCGCCCGGTGGCCGAGGATCGAACCGCGACCGGCTGAGTCGCAGCGGAAGAGTCAGACCACTCGGTCACCTCGTCCCCCGATTTAATTATTGTAAATGGACAAATGGTTTAATCAAAAAAATACAAATATGCATTTTTTATATTAAAAAATAAAGATCATATTTTAAATATATTTATTACCAATTTGAATTGATTTTCCATGTTACATTCTTGTACGTCAAAACTCATCAATGTGTCGTCTAATTTTCGACTAGCAATTAGCGCATCATAATTATTACTGTAAAACACGTGTGCAGGCATATCCTTAGAATTATCCCACTTATATGCTGATCTAAAAATCATAAATAATACAATTCAACAACGTACCGTTTTTATATTGGCTATAGAAATTTAAAACTTGGGTGATTTAAAATCGAAACAATTAGAATAATGTTAAGAATAAAAGTAAACATGTTTCGTTTTCAATTCACCCCCGTATAATTTTTTATCTTCGTGTAGTTTGAGTATACCCGATTACGCAATTTTTAATGTCTTGTAAAACATTTGGTATTATTGTGGAAACTATAAACCAAGTCCACACAAAGACTAAAATGAAACTGAAAGATACCACCACAGTAGCAGTCAACAGAAAATTGCTTTTACGTTTAGAAGATGAACCAAAAGATGTCCATGGACCATGCACTAATCCCAATGAACAGAATACTTGGATAACTGCGTCAACCCAGATCGGGAAAACTAACAAGTCTTTTAGCTGTAAAATAATAATGTATAAAATAATATTTAATATTTATACATATATATTATATTTATATACTATTTTAAATTATTAAAATAAATGAAAAATGTATTAACCTCTACTGACGTGATATACAAGAAGCTAATATATCCATAACCTGATTCTACAATGTATACAACAACCAACAACAATGGTGGAATTGCACATGTCATAATTTGAATATAAAACGGTAAACTTTGAAACATTGTATTCGAAAAATTAATGAATGCCTACAAAAAAATAAATACAATTATATTATGTAAAAAATAATCTCTATTATAATATCAAAATAATACATACTTGTATATACTTGTTTTTAAATGTAAACCAAGCTGCTGCTAACATTATAGCTAAAGAGAACCATGTGAAAAACAATGAAAATGCTTGGCCCGTTTGTATATCACTAGTTTCATCCATAGAACTTGTTACATTTAATACAGTTTTGTGCCAGAATGACTGAGATCTTTTGGGATCAATAGATGGTTGCCCGTGTGGAGGCCACAAGTCTGGAAACTAAAATTAAAATAATATTGCAATTAGTAGGTAGCTGATAGGTGCCTACTTAAAAAATTAAAAATAGTAGTCGTTTTATTATTATAAAAAAAACTTCTATTCTTAATAGTGGTAATGGAGTTGTATTGTTTTATGTACAAATTTAAAACTAATTAGAACATAGAAGTACCTATAATCTAAAATTGTACTTAAAATATATACAAACCACAATTATTGAAATGTTTTACATTCATATTAATGTTATTGAACTGGTAAGTACTTAATAATAATAATTACCTTATTCATGTCGATCATATATTTAGTTCCCCAATTTATAATAGTTCCGTAGTAGCAAGCCATAGCTATATTAACTAAACACATAACTATGCCGATACCTCCTAATTGAGGATTAATTGTTGTCCATATTGATATACTATTGTGTCTCAATTTTTGACCGATACCGATTTCCATAATAAGTAATGGATAACCCACTAAGCACATAATGACCATGTATGGAATTAAAAATGTACCTGAAATTAAAAATTAATGTAATTTTAAAAACATTATAATAAATTACTTATAAGATGCCTAAAAACAAATTATATAATATATTTCATATTTCCTATCAATATTTATTTACTAAGTGGTTATCGATAAAACGTTTTTATAGTTTTTCATACTGAACAATAATTCTACAAACTCATTTTCATAGTAACTACTTACTAGTTTTTTAAAACTAACATTTAAATAATAAACAAAATTTTATAAACCTTAATGAACCAAAGGGGAAACAATAATTCACATAATCAATGGTCGTTGTATGTATCTAAACTTAAAAGCTGTAAAAAACGCAAAAAAGAATATTGTCCAATATGCCAGAAGAAAATTTTAATACATCATTATAACAAGTGAGCTCTATCATAAACTTAAAAATGTTAAGTATGTCATTCCTTCTAATTCTTATTAGATTCTAAAATGAAAGAGTTCTTTAAAAGTTGCAATTAGAACTTTCCTGTTTGTTATATTTAAATCTATATATTTTTACGTAACACCAGCATTCAGTTTTTTTTTGTTGGATTTCAAAACAAATATTCATAGATACTTAATACTTTCACCAATTGTTATATGGACCTTTTCTATACATTTCAAAATATTTTAACACTTTTTGAGCTAAGTGTATAGCCACTTGACATTTTTAATCTTTTAATTTTTTTCCTATACATGTCGATAAAAATGGGTAAGTCAAAAACCTTGAAAATTTAAAGCAAGTTTTCCCATAAAATGTTCAAATACCAATTTATTTATTTTAAATTTTATTGCTAAACAATTTTTTATTTTTACCACAATGACCATTAAATTATTTAATACAAAATTAACCATATATATTTTGTGGTTTCAACTATAAATTAAAGGATTCTAATTCAAAAATATATTTCGTATCAGTATATTTAACTAATAACAATAAAATATAAAGATGTATCATTTTTAAGATATACATTATATATGACATTATTTTGAAACTAAATTTAAACTATTTTATAATTTAAAACTTCCATAATATTTTAAATATAAGGCTATGTGGGTATCAGTGTATAAAATAATAACAGTTATGAGTTAACACGATTACCTATTATATACATTTTACGATGTTCTATATAATATAAAACATAAATTAAGGTAGGTATTTAAATAATTTCTTGTTAGCAGAATATAATTATAATAAAAACAATTTTGTTTGTAAATATTTATAATACACAAACTAAGAACCACTTTAACCTATAGATGGTAGGTACTAGATACTTAAAAATCAATGAAGTCTTGCGTGTTAAATTTAAGTTAAATTCTGATGTATCACGCGAAAACTGTAGGTATGAGAGAAATAAAAAATAGTATATACCTATATAATTTTGATAATATCTAAATAACTAATAAATAATAATTATTATTACAACCTATAAAGTAGGTATGTAAATTGTAAATAATTGTAGGTATTTGACATTATTGTATAATATGTTTAATATTTTATACGATTATACTTATTAGTTATAGTATAAAGCTCTGATAAGTCGATACCTAGTCGGTAATATTTAACTCTTAAAAACAAGATATTAAGCACGTCATAATGCCTATGTATTTTTGTAAAATAATTTACTTATGTGGTCCACTGCCTTAGTAAGGATATCAGTTATTCAGTTTTACTACATATATTTATCTTAATATTGTAAAACATGTAATTGAATGAATTTAACATACTAAATATTCTATTTGCTAATATTGGTCATTAAGTACTCATTACCATTTAGTATTTACCAATATTATCAAATCATAATATTGTAGCTTACACTTAAAAAAATAGCAAATAGAGGTTTAGGGATTATAATATGTGTTATTCCTGTTTTAGTAATATTTATTCATAGTCAATAATTTTATAATTAAATATATTATGGGTCAGAATTGATAACAATTAACAAATGTTGTCTTTATTAAGTTTAGTAAATACCATTTTACCATTAAGGTAAAACTATCAAAACAACATGTGTTGTAACACATTATTAGGTAGGTACCTTGTAGCTAACCTATATTATTGGCTAGGTTCTGTACAAAATATACAACATATTGGATGTTATGAATATCAGAATGTAGACGATGTATAAATAATAAATAGGTACCTAAGTATAACATTTATTCAATTATTATTTATTTCAATTTAACAATGGATTAAATTATATGATACCATCCTTGATCCTATAGTCCCAAGCAAACAATTAATATCAATTACATTTTTTTTTTAAATCAACAATGTTATTGATCCCACTGCGACAACAAAAATTATGACTGGCCGCAAATATACTAGAATTGTTAATGTTATTATTAGGTAGGTATAGTAAGTTAATAGTTATTTAGACTTAAATACTTAATCCCCGGTCTCATAGTAATTACAAACTATAAAGTATGGAAACTTGATATAATGTGTACTATACTAAATGCTTTATAGCTAACAAAATAGACTAGTTATTTTGTTGCAAGTTAAAAATAATAATCACTAGTTCTTGACATTTTTGTCAATCACTTATTTACGAGAACCAAATTTGACCATTTCAAGGCACTATTGATGTTTTGAAAATAGAATTTAACACGTTTGTAATTTTCTTTTAATTTTACTGTTAAGTATACAAATTTAAATTATCTATATGTATAGCTCAAAATTAGAATTCATATGAAATGATTGTTTTTATATTAATTTATTCTAGTAAATACACCAGTAGCTTAACCTATCCTACACCGTAAAAATAGAAAGGAAACGACAGATCAACACCAGTCCCTGTAATGTTCTCAACCAGTGGAGTATTAATCCAGACACCCCACCTTTGTCCCATAATGGTGTTAAATTTTTTTTACGGGATTATAAATGTTGGGAAAATTATTTGGACCCTCCACCTTACCCATACAAATTTCCTAAATACGCCACTGTAACTCTATATACCAACAGTCCGGAATTTTTAATTTACATAACATACAATTTTACTTTTTATATTTGATACACATTATTACAGAGTAATATTAGCACAGTAGCTGCATCCTGCATATTGTACATAAATTTGCTATTTAATAATTGTTTTAATATTGCATTTCTCAATCATGCTTTTAAGGTTTATAACTTTAATCATATAAAAATGTATACAACACGGCATTTTAACAACCCTTGTTTTGATTTATCATAAATTAATTGTGTATATAGTTTTAAATAAATATTATAAATTCGTGTAGGCATGTTGAGCAATGTTCAAAAATGTCCGAATTACGAGCCAAGATGTATAACGAAGACGTGGTAAATATGAATAGAAATGATGAATGTGCAATATGTCTGGACACTATGGAATATGGACAGAGGATAGCTCGATTAAAATGTTTATGCATATACCATAAGACTTGCATAGACTTATGGTTAAACAAGAATATATGGTGCCCGAATCATCCACCTCTATGATATTATTATCAAGTTTATTGAACTAATAACACTGAACAACCAAGAAACATTACCTAATTTAAATTTTGTATCCTTTTTCTATTTTCCATGTTCCACGTTATCGAATCTCAAAAATAAAATAAACCTAATCAATAATTTAAGTTTTAGTTTTAAAATTAACAATTTCAGTCATATTTTACTATAAAAAAACAATATATTATCAAAAAAGTAATAAAATATTAAAATATTTTAAGGCTATAATAGATGCATCTTATATTTTTGTAAGCTATATCTATATATTATATTAAAAATGAAAACGTTTTTTATGGATTAAGTTTTTTTTTTATAAACCAACAAGTGACATTTATTAAAAACAAAATGTAAGTATATTATGTAAGATGTAACTTAATAATGTCGTTTGAATCGATCATCCATTAACGGTAAGTTAAATCCTACAAAAATGTACTACTTGAATTATTTCTAAGCTCAGGCCAATCAACTTTATGTATATAGGTAGGTAATATTTTTATTTTTTATCAGTTATCACGTAAAAAAATATTATCAAATTATCGAATGTACATGTTCACGAATAGATACGTAGTCATATACAATTTTTATACAGCTTAACCAAACCTTAATGGATATATGTTTCTTATATGTTTTATCATTAATTAGTGTACGTCACATCTGCATTTGTAGTGTCTTTCTTACAAACACACACGATATCAAATTTGCGTTTCAATTTTATTAGCTTTAATATTTGAGTGAATTGAAACAAGTATAGTACATTGACAATTAATAAATTATCTGTGTTTGCAGTACATATTATGCTGATTTTTTTTATGATGTTTTTATTTTTTTAAGTGCCTATGTTGTGAGTACGTAAATAATTGGAATTAAATAATGATCATAACTCGCTCATTATATAATGATTGGACTCGGGGGGGGGTATTAGAAATGTTTGAAATAAATAAAAAATAAATAATAAAAGTTTGTAATACGCATAACATGGCCTATATAATATTATGTTCTAAGACCAAAGGCACAATAACTTACCACCGCCGTACTTGAGGCACACGTACGGAAATCTCCAGAGCGTGCCAAGTCCGATGACCTGCTGACAGGCGAGCATGGACGTCTTCATGTCGTTCGTCGGCGTCTGCAGCTGACCTTTGCCCCCGCCGCCACCGCTGTCGTCTAGACACGTGGCGGCCGATCTCTTCTGCGGACGTTGGCCTTCCAGTTCGTCGTCATCGTTCGGGCGGCCGCTGCCGTCGGTAAGCGGCACCAGCTCCTGGTTGTCCCTGGGCGCCATTCGCCGATTCTGCGGCAGTTCTACACGGGCGATATCGCGGTCTCCGGGTCCGGGCCGCTCTATACGCTGCAGCAGTACGATGTTCGATTATTCTCCCTTGCGCGGCAGCAGCAGCAGCATGTTCATCAGGACGAACGGCGTCAAATCTGCAGCGGACCGCGGACGAACAACGAGCACCGTGACAACGCCGGATATTGCGGCGGTGGTATAATATAATATATAGGTGGACGCACTAGCGCTAAAGCTGGGAGGGATGTCGCAGTGGTGTGTTGCGTACTTTCGCTTGCATGCGTGCGTGTGCGTTTGTGTGGGTGTGTTTGTGTGTTTGTTGGCTTGCACCGCCGTCTCCCCGTCCACGACCGTGGAAAATCGTTGCGGAGCGCGCCTGCTCGACACCGCCGCACCGTCCCTTAGTAACGCGGGCGCGCTCTGCGCTCAGTGAGTGAAAACTTTAAGCGCCATGGCCATAATATAGGAGCCCGGTATAAGGTCACCACCTGCAACCCTCCCCCTCGTCGCGTCGTGAAAACCGTTGTGTTTCATCGTCCCCATTTAGACTACCTATGCCAAAAACATATTAGTGCACGAACAGCTATTGTACCCCATACGCCACTGTAGGTTTCTTGTATAGTGACAAAGTCATTGATATTAAACATATGGATATGTCTTTCCTATCCTCATTCCTCACCAAACATACACTATTAGACCAATATAGCGGAGAGAGAAACGATGGTTCTTATTCGCACAGATACTTCTGGGCGATGAAGAAACTAACAAGAGGTGCGATAAAAGAGGTAATAAAAATATGAACCCATTTGAAGCGGTTGACAATGGGCTCTAATTTATATATATCTTGCTAGTTTCTATATTAACGGGGAATATAATATATATATTTATAGATATTTTTTAAAAATGTTGGTCCCTGGACCAGATAGGACCTATATCTATGCTGTAAAATCCTAATTCATTAAATAGGTCTATACAATGTTAATAGTTTAAACTCATATTATGTTTATGAAATACACTTATACATATATGTATTATGAAATTTTGGTACAATAATTAAATTGGAGTGTTAAAAAAAAAAAATGTTAAGTCGATATTAATGCACTATAATTACCCGACATTTCATCAGTTTTATATATCACACATCGAATATTCTATACTATATACTACATACATGTATACAGGCACGGACCCAGAGCAAAGATCTAGGGGGGGGGGGAAGGTGGCGCAATTTTTTGTTAATGTAAAATTTCAATATTGGAGTCACTGTCCACCATGAACTAAGATAGGTAGCACCTACTATCTTAGTTTATGCACCCCAGAATGATACGTATAAGTATAATAATAAATTATATTATCAGGCATACAATATTATGTAATTTGAAGTATAGTAATATCAGGATCTGTAGAATTATAATAAAAATTTGGGAAATAATATATCTGGGGAGGCTAGGCCCCTAGGCCCCCTTCCTGGATTCGTCCATGTATGTAAATATGTATCTACCTTTATATAATAAATTATTTATAGATATTGTGAAAGCAGCGACGCCAGCGAGCAACGAAGGCGTAACAGAATTGTATAACAGAAACTGTTGAGTGCTGAAAATCGTTTTCTAGGTACAATTATACATTATATGTAGTACCTTAGTTACTAAGGTTAGGTACTTACATAATTAATAGGTTTACATTGGTATGTTATTGTATCGACATTTTAAGTACAATAGTTCAACATTTACCAAGTTATTTATTTGATAAGTCAATACAAAGTGGATCCCATTATTATTTTATATTTATTACAAAATTATACTGATACAACAACAAAGGTCTAGATTAAGTTAAAATATAATTAACAAATAATCATCTTACCTATAATCATAGGTAGGTAGAGTCATTGGAAAATATAAAATAATAATGATTATATTTTATATTATTTATAAAATTTAAATAATTAAAAATGCCAAGAAAATTAAGATACCTACAGAAAAATATGATAAAATTATATACCAACCATTCGAGTTATTATTATTATAAATATTATTTTTTTTTTTCCTCGACCGAATATTGTCACCAGTAATATAGCAGGGACATCCGGTGTGCCAAATGCCAATTATGGCCCCTTATCTCAATAGTCTGGTAGTCAGTTTCCGAGCCCGAGGCTATATAAAAAAATTCATGGAAGCTGCTGTTGAGAAGTGGTACAATTCGGTTTTCATCGATTTGAAAATTAATTGGACAATAAAAATATGTTCTTCTTCTTTTCCACTGAAAATATTCGATTACAACAATTCAAACTCTTCAAATTCGAACTAACTGTGAAGTACCCACTCTAAAGAGTAATTACCTATACAATATTATAATTATTTTTCCCAACATTTTTTTAGTGTTGACTAGCTGTTAGTTTGAACAATAAGCTTATTTGATGATAAAATATAAAGTAAAATAATGACAAGAAAAACAAAGTGAAGAGACCTCCCAGCGGAGGTACAAATTTAGATTCTCTTCCAGTAATTTCCAAAATAGGTAATCAGAAAAAATAAAAAATAAAATTAGGGAAATCAAGAATTTAAACCCAAAACTAGTTTTTTACTAAATCAATTTTTTTTTTTGTACGTAAGTAAAACTAAATGACTGCATTTTTCACTTAATATTTATATCATTTTCTAGACATTTTAAAATTTTCAAACAATTTAAGTTTTTAGTGCTATTTATATATATATTTAAAAATCAGCAAAAAAGTTTGAAAACGTAATACCAAATTCATCATAATATTCATAAATATCAAAAACACATCGTAACACAATTTTTTAGAAGCATATGCAGTTTACATTTTTATGAAAATCATCAAAATATGAAAACATTTTTAAAGTTCAAAAATCAAAATTCTTCAGGTTTTTAATTTTAACACCAATACATATATCAAATTGGAGTATTTAAATCTAATATTCATTCCAGATTCCGCCAGAATATTTATTTTTTTTTCATTTCGAAAGATTCTGACATTCTGTAGTTGACATGGGTACGCCACATACAAATGAATAAATGATAAATATGCGATGAGGACTGGTTATGTTTATTTTTTTTTATCACAAAATAATCACGTAAACTTGGTTGTGGTTGATACCTCAATTAAATGTTTACTCTTAGGTATATACAAAACTTAAAATTATTTTTTGAGGTTAGCTTCTATTGAACGATACGAATACGGTATCTGTCGACATTTTGATTTCTGATTGTCGGTTTTTACTTTTTTGATTTTGTTTACATACTTTATATTTTATTTCACGTAACTATAAAAATTTAAATCTTCTTAAATAGTTATATTTTAAAATTTAAGCTACGTATTTTATTAAGTTATTTGCTGAACATCTCCTGTGACACAAATTCTATACAATGTAAGTAAATGTACTTAAAAAATAATAATATAAATTAATTTCGGATGCATGTATTTGTAAATAAGATGGAATCTTATGATTTAAGTATATTGCGATTGATATTAGCATGAATTAACAACAAATAAATAACATTAAATACGTTTTATAACCAACCACATAGGTATTCTACATAATATGACTTAAGCGTACCTACCTTGTGTAGTGAACTAAATATACCGGAATTGTACTTTTTGAATTACCTAATTAAATAGTAATAGATTGACACTTGTTTATTGGTATTTAAAAATGTATGTTTTTATTTTTTATCTGGACTTTCTGTTACATACCTACCTCCATGAAACAATAAGCGTATTTAATTATACTACCTAAATGTTTTTTTAATTAAAAGATACAACTTAATACTTCTTATTGAAATACTAAATATATATTATGCTTCGACTATTCTTAAAATTTTTACTTTTTTCTATCACATTTTAAATTAAAAACTATTTATTTCATAAGTTATATATATGATGTTATATTAAAGTTAAGTGTTCTAATGACTATTAATATTATGGATGTAGGGCCGCAGTAGCAAATAAACCAAAATCTGAAATGACACCTGAAGAGTTAGCAAAACGCGAAGAAGAAGAATTTACTACAGGTCCTATGTCTGTCCTGACTCAATCTGTTCGTAACAATACTCAGGTGCTGATCAATTGTCGTAATAACAGAAAACTTTTGGCAAGAATCAAAGCTTTTGATCGGCATTGTAATATGGTGTTAGAAAATGTACGAGAAATGTGGACTGAGTTACCTAAAACCGGCAAGGGAAAAAAGAAGGTAAATTTAATTAGTTAAAACCAGCATTTTTAATTTGTATATGTATTTTAAAGTATTGAATCATATAGAAAATGTAAATGTTTGTCGATATATATTAGCTTTCACAATTTTAAACTGCTTATTAAATATTGATAATTGTTTTAGGCAAAGGCAGTTAGTCGTGACAAGTATATTTCAAAAATGTTTCTACGCGGTGATTCAGTTATTTTAGTTGTCAAGAACCCTAAAGAAGCTGTTCGTCAACAACCACCAGCTCCTTGAAATATATATTCCACTTTGTAAGAACTAGATTTAAGCAAATTTCCATATAAAAGTGTATATATTGATTATTTAACTTCATTGTATTATAAATTAAATATCTATATCAAACACTTCTTATTTATTATGGTCAACCGTAATAACTCTGTTCAGATTAAGTTGACCCATTAGTCAGACAAAAAATGGTTGCAGCCGTGTATTCCCTCCCCAATACATGGCGGTGCTCATTGAAAACAAAGAAGTAATAGTGGTTGTCGACTAATGGTGACCAATCACATAGCACTCGATATCAACTGAAGGGTCTGACTGTTTTGGTGGCTCACTATACATGCGCTTAGGTGGATCAACAAAACCTGAACAGAGTATAATATGATTTGAAATACTACTGAATATGTTTTAATATGTTAAAATACATTATATTATTAATAATCATATTTTTAAAAATAAATAAACAAATTAAAATTGGAAATCAACATACATGTTTTTCAGTTAACAATATTCTAAACTTGCCAAGTAGGTATTTGAGTAAAATTATTCAATTACTTAAATATAATTATAACTCATTTTTTGTACTTAATACATACTTGTATTGAATTTCCATATTTTATTATAAAATAACAAATTATGCTTTCTTTCTTTCTTAAGTTAAATTGTTTATTATTTAGGCTACAATTCAAATTTTATCATATTACATTTTTATAGTATATTCAGTTCTATTTGAAATGTTTTTTTTAACTTGTTGAATATTTTTTACAAATTCTGGACTGCTATTTTCTACTATATTATTATAGTAGTTACTGTAAATTATTTTATGAGCAATAAATTGAAAACCTGGGACCAAAAAAATGTCAATTATAACAAGTTTGTATTTTGGCCACAATTGTATCATAATTATTAATGCTAACTGCTGAACACAGATTGTTGGTTACTTATCCTTTTAATCTTTACCTTTTTATGGCATGATTTAGCAACCCATTTTATCAGGTAAACTTTTTAGCTAATTTTGGAAACAATTGATCCTGCCAAATTACTGTGTGCTGACAAAAAAACTAGTTTTTACTGTATTTCTAGTCTGGAAAATCAAGTGATGTTTTCAATTAAAATTGTTCAAGCAAGCGAGAAACCCAGTAGAATATACTGGAATCAGTCTCTCGATAAGCAAAGGAATAATTCACACTTTAAAATGGGGCTCTAAATTCTAAAAGATCATTTTATTTTAATGAATGGCTGAATCTGTGTAGCAGCACAGTTGATGATAATATAACAATATGTTTTTGCTATTATATAGATCCTCGGTTATCATTTTATTTTATAACAATTTCTATAAGTGCTCAATCCCAAAGTTAGTAAGTTTCCTTATTTTCCAAAAATGTACAAAGTCTAAAAATACTATTTGTCGATATTAAAGTCTTAGTTAATTTTTTTTTGTATGTTAGACTTTAAATTATAATTTTACAATCATAAATGTATTATTATTGTTAATAATTTGAAATTCAATTGTTGCAATATATTTATGTATGCTAGTATGCATATTGCATATACAGATTGTTTTATGAATTATGAACAGTTAATGACAAATTAAATATTTAAAATAATACCAAACTGGGTTAACACCAAGTTGTCCAAATAAAATTTCTACTAAAATAGTAATCGGTCAAAAAGTTGGACAAAAAGTATGAAAATTAAAAATACAAAATATTTTATTAAATTTTTATTTTCAATTATATACGTAACTAACAACATAATATATTATACAAGTACATATTATATAATTAATATTAATTTAAAATGTAATTAATTTTATTATACAATATTATATACCAGAATATTTGATTACTATTCCTTGTACGTGTTATACAAAATAATGGTCAATATAATTTATATTATTATCTAGAGTGATCAATGTTTGTATTGACTATTTTTTAAAAATTGCATATAATATTTGTAAAAGCCAAAAGGTTTATTTTTTTTTTTATATAGAATATATTTGTAAGACGTAGCTAAGTATAAGGAATAGTCATCAAGTATAATAAAAAAAGTGATAAGATAAGATAAGAAGATACATTTTTCAATAAATATTAATTATTATATATGTATAATCATATTATAATAACATAATATATACAGGGAGTTACTACAGTACTAGGTACCTATATAACATATTATATGCCTAGTTATTAAATGAAAAGGTTATATTACACCCAGTCAAAATCGAAATGTGTGATTTAAATCTATCCAATCAATCTCAAAAAAACGTTAAATAATGTATATTGTGAATTGTGGGTGAATCTTATAGTTAGCAATATTCAGGAACATTAATACATTTTAAAAATAAGATAAATCCGTAATACTGGTACTAGCACAAAGTTGAGGGATAAATTGATTAATTGAATATGAAGTGGTCGATGTACTGATTTCAATTTTTTATGTGCCATTATACTTTTTATAGTTAATTGTCTTGTATCATAATGTGACTTGCATTATTATAATTTATAATTGTAAACATTCAATGTTTTGGTCATTGACTTGCGGTCTGCGACGCTATCAATTATTAGTTATTATCAGTGTTTTCTTTTAACTTTGATAAGATTAACGATTTTTTTGTACATGTACAAGAACGCGATACGAATTTGGTGCGAGGAGTGAGGACAAAAGTCAATACTCAATCGCTATGAATTCTCATTTATTCAGTCTTCCTATTTTGTACAACAAAACAATTTAAAACGTAATCTTACGAATAATAAAATATTCCCATAAAAAGAAATATATATGTAAACAAAAAAAGACTAAACATAGACTGTTTTTTAAGGAACCTCATCTAGTCATAACAAATGTAATACAAATTACAAATTACAATTTATAATATTTTAAATCTCGAGAATCCGATGAAAACAATTGTTGACGTAGGCTAGTTGCAATATTGTTAACAATATGGCAAGTAATTACAGTCAAGATGGGCAAATTCCAATTCCGCCTCGCAGAACACGCTCGAGTACTTCGGATAAAGTAATGATGGTCCAAATTAATTTGTTGGGTATACTCGGGTATTCATTTTTCCATTAGTTAACATGTTAACTTTTTGAAGGTACCCTATGTGGTTGATGTAGTGGCCGAGAGATGTATTGTGCCGGCTATGGAAAGAATGTCAAGAAGGGAGCCCAATATGGGAGAAAGTATATCACCTTTAGATCGCTTAAGAAACAGTATGGATGAAGTTTAATTGTAGTTATAAACGTGTTATTTACCTACTTTAAAAATTACAGATGTTGACATGTCAGAAAATGTTGCTAGAATGGCATCACATCTCAAACAGTTGGAGAAAAAAAGAGATGAACTACAAAGACAATGCACAGCTATCGAGTCTATGAATAGGCAAAGTGAAGTCAATCGGTTAATTGATAAAAACAAAGAACTCAAACAAGACGTTTTTGTATTAAAAAATTTAACTTATAGGTATGGTAAAAATTAACCTTGTAACTTAGAAACTGTATACAAATATTAAGAATGAAGTTCTTTTTTAGGCTAAATAGAGAATTGGAAAAATGTCAAGATAAACTGTTATCAAAAGATCAATTTCCAGAATCTGGAGGTTACATGCGAGTACAAGGTATCTATAGAGTTATGTCAATAACATTCCACAATATAATTAAATATTTATTATTTTAGATATATTTTGTTGTTTAAATCAAATAACTTTAGATAAATACGTGTTGAATATTTTTCTAAAACACTTAAAATGAATTATACTTATTATGTTTACTTAAAAGTTTTTAAATAATAACTGTTACAATAAACAAGCATTTTTTCTATTATCTCATAACATGTTTAGTTTCTGTGTCAATACCTGGTAGTTACAACATACCAAAGTCTTTTAGTAAGATGAAACTAGAATCTAGATAGGCATTAGATAGAAACTTAACAAAGAGGGCTTATGAGTGAGTATCAGTATGAACCAATATATATTTTTTTTTGCAAAATAACTGACTCATATACTAGCCAAAATAAACTACCAAAATATTAAGGTTACCAAATTCTGTTTAAAAAATATAACACCGAAATCTTAATGTTACCTAATTATGTTTATTAAACTGTATTTGGAATTATAGTGAATTGCGCTGTATTAAAAATGCGTTTAGAAACCGGGAATTTAACACTCTCGCAGAGTGAGCTTTCTTATCCTAATTGTTTTTAAATTCTGTTTTTACCCTTGACCTACCACAATGCTCGAGAAGCATGCAATGTAATCACTCGCTGAAAATATTTACACTGGATAAAAATCAATTTATAATATCTGCATATTATATAGATGATTTATATATTTTTTTTTCATACATTACTGGCTGATTCTCAAGTTACAATTTTTAGAAATGAGACATTGCATACATAATAACATATACATTGAATATTACACATATATTATATAATAAAAAGTATTAAAGGCTAGAGAGGTTCTCATTTCCTAGTTACATCATTTGGTGGATAGGGTGGTCTTGGCTATAATTTGTATTGTGTCGAAGAACATAGTAAGGAGCAGATAATCCGGAGAATCTACTAGAAATTCTAAAATTAACCTCTGTAAGTAGTTAACAAGCATCAATGGAACTGTTTCAAGTTTGTTACGGACATTTATGTGGGCTTATACAGAATACTCTTCTATTCGATAGACTACTAAGCTTTAAGTAGTGTAGGATGGAAGTATAATTATGTGGTTCGTGTTTTACTTTAAGACAGAACACTTCTATTTAGCAACTTACTCTTAACATGTTCAAGTTAATAAGTCAGAGGATGCATAAGAGCCTCATAGAGTTGAGCCATAGTAGACTATCAGTCTAACAAGTGTGCAGTAAAGGCTCTTAGAGCCTTGCTATTTAGAATTTATGACTAAGCAATAAAAGCATTTTTTTAAAATAATTTTCTAGTTCAGGGAGATGGTTTATTGTAAGTTATGGAGTATATTCAAAACATAATTTACCAATATATTGTATGCTGATGGCAGCAGAGGAGTAGTAGTGTTCACACAAATCCTCCTCTGCTGTCGGTTCAAACGAAAAAAAAAAATATATATATTGTATGCTAACCCCTGTTCAGCACATCCACTTTTCTCCTTTTGAATATTTACATTCAGTTTTACACTGCTTTTACATTGTTGTTATCTACTTATTATGTAAAAAATATATTTGTTTCGTTTTATGTAGATCCCAAAAATATAAGCTGGCGTAGGGAAGATATTAATGCAGTATCACCATTGTTAGAAGCATACCAAACATCTTTAGAAGAGAAAGATGTTACTATTGAAAGCTACAAAAATGAACTTGCTAGATTTTCTTCTAGAAGTAGAGAAATTGCTGCTGAAAATGAAAGTCTTTATCAACAGCTTGAAGAAGCAAATGAAAAAGTACTAATCTAATTAGTTACTTCTTAATTTTTATTTTAACTTGATAATTGTTAAAGGTCGAAGTTACGTATGGAGAATGGAAATCAGTGGAGTCCGAAGTTGCAATGCTTAAAGAACATAATGAGTTATTGGTGAGGCAAGCCAAATTACATCAAGCAAAGTTACAAGATTTACTTCGTTCATACCAATCAAGAGGTAAACTTGGTTTTTAATATTTTAATTTTTAATTTTGTATACCAAACTTTATTGGTATTACTCAAGTGACTAAACTTTTTTTGCATTTAAAACTAACAGCAAAAAAAGGTTAAATGACCTAATTACTTTATATAGGTATACTAATGTAAATAAAATAGAGCAACTTTAAACACGGGGGAGGTAGATTATGGACCAAACAATGTTTTTATGGTTAAATTTAACTGATAATCCACATTAGTATTTATTATAACACCCATAGAAAATAATATTTATCGATAACATGATGTAATCAACAAATGGTATGGAAGTAAATACAAAATATTTTATTTTTGTATTTTCAAATTGTCAAACTCATAACAACTATAGCACACCAATTTTTTCTTTTTTGTAGGTGATTTTTGGTAATCTGCTGTAAACTTTCCTGAGTTTATTGATTTATAATTTATATGTAATTATTTGAGAGATTAAATCACATTTTAGGCTTTTTTATTTTAATTTAAAATAAAAATATTCATAATGTTTAAAATCATCTGTTGTAGGTAACTTTAACATCGGTTTTTAATATAAGCTAATACATGTCTAAAGTTACCCCATTTAACTTGTCCATGAACCACTTAAATTTTATTTACTTAAAGAATAATATGGTATATTTTTTAAATTGTTTTAGAAACAATTTAATATTGAGGTCTATTTTAAAAAAAAATCGTTCAAATCTGTCCAAAGTCACCACATTTTACAATAACTAAATTAACATAATATGTCATAAAATCATGATATATACAATTTATTTTGCTATTAAATTAATTACAACAAATAAAAGCTTAATATTTAACAAGTTATTATGATAAAAGTATAAAATAAAGTATAAAGTAATTCTTCCAAAACTAAAATCTATTTATAAATGATATAGGTACACAAATACTATACTTCATATGTACTATTATTTAATTATAAAATAGTATGTTCAAGATTAATTTTATTTTTTTTGTGTTTTTTTGCCTTTGGGTTTTGAACTGTTATTAGTATCATGTGTTACATTTCTTTTTTTTGGAACTGGCAATATTAGGTTTATATGTTCAATTATTGATTTATAAACAGTATTTAATGAATCTAATTTGTTAAACAGTTTATTTGATACAAATTCTTCTGGATCACAGTTTTCCATTTGTACACATAAATTATACAAAAATGATCCTTTAAAAAAATATTCTATGCGACACTGATCAAATGGGAAATCCAATAAAGAGTTAAGAATCATAAAAAAATAAGCACAGCTCTGAAATTGTGCAAATGAGTGAATAATTTTGTAGTATAAATGCTTATTATTATAATATTGACCAACTTGAAAATAATTTGATAACACACTCATAGCTTTTATACAATCTTCTTTATTTACTTTAGTGATATTTTCTTCTATAACACTTTTGCCATTATTATCTTCAGTTTTTTCATTTTTCGAATCAATTTCAATTTTTTTAATGATACTAAATGTAATTGCACATACAATTAAGGCATGCATGTGTCTGGATTTAATATTATTGGTATGTATTGCCCAGTAACTTAAAATCAAAACAAATAATTCCCAATCTTTGGGAACACCATTAAGTTTTTTTATACCAACTAAATTCAAAATTATATTTTTGCGATATTCTAATTCACTCTTATTTAAATCAGCCAAAGGTACGTAAGGATTAGTTATATATGGTTTTATTTTGTATTGACCTATATTAAGTCCATTTTTTCTTCCTAAAGTGGGAATTGAATCACTTTTTCCAAACAATAATCCAATTATTCTTTCCATTATTTTGAAGGAAATTTCATAATAAGGAAGTTTTTCATAATCTTCGATTTGTACTTTAAAAAATATTTTTTTTAATGTTACTATTGTCATGACTTCGGCATTTACAGTACCCCTACGATAGTTAATTTCTAACCAAGGAGGTAATATACTTTTTTCGTTTGATTTAAAATGTTTTAATCGATCTTGGTATGTGCTCATCTTTTTGTATTGAAGAATGAATGACAAGTACTTACTATTCATATTTTTATAATCTTTTATGATGTTGTTTATTTGATTTTTGATGTAGTCACTGTTTCGAGATAAGTTATAAGTCATATTTTGTATAGCAGATCTTATATCATGCTGTCTTCTTAGCCATTCTGTGATTCGTTTAAGTTTCAATCCACAGTTGAAACATCCCGGGTTCAGTCGTAAAAGGGAAGAAAATGTGTCTTGCCTTATGTAGTCATTGCCTAACAATGCAGCCACTAAAGGTAAATAGTCAACATTCAATCCACCAAATTCGTTCAGTAATTTTTCAACTTTATACACTTGACAATTTATTACTTTCACATTAGAATCTAAATCAAGTATAATTTTGTCCAATGGTATGTACGGTACTATATTAATGTAAAAATCAGAGTCTCTGCTTATAACAGGACAATCCAATAACTTGGCCAGTGCAACGATTTCTGCATCAGCTTCAAAATCACAATTTATATGTGGTATGTCCATATCATTAAGAATGTCAAAAATGACATCACTACCAAACATTGGCATACATTCAGAAGACTTCATAGGTTGTCCATATGATTGTATGCGTTGGCTCATACGGCTCATAATTGTCTCAAGTTTACGCTGTTCATAAGCACCATCAAATACAAAAATTGGTATTACATTGCATCTCGTTAACAATTTAATAAAATCCGTATACACCTTAGCTAAAATGTCGTAATCTCCACCAAACGCACTTGTTTGGTTTTCATACAACCTGTATAGAAAATTAGTTAAAGCATAACCATCTATTATTACCAAAGTGTCTTTGAGTTGTAGATTTTCAAAATATTGAGTTGAATTACGATTTATAAATGATGTAAGGCCGGGAATACCCATGTTAACAAGAGTAAAAGTATTAATTACAATTTCAAGTACACATTGTCACATTAGAATTAAAAAATCAACAACTGAATAAGTGTAAACAATAAATTGTGAAGAACAACGACCAAACTACCAAATACAATAACACATCAAACCATTAATATTAACAATAAATTCTTATTTATTATTTAATATTTAATATTATTTATTTCATGACTTATCTAATACGTGATAACGGTTATAACATCGTGTCAGAATAATATTACGTTACTTTCGTTGCTAACATCCTTATGGCCAATGGCCGATGCCCTGAATATCCCGATGTGCCTCCGAAAAAATGTAAACAAACTTCCTTAGATCATATTCTATTTTGGTTTTCGGACAAAAATGTGTTCTTATCCAAAATATTGCGCTGTTAATTGATAAATATTTTTTAAATGAATTTTTTATTTTTGGTTAAAAAGTGATAAATTCTTAAAAGTGATAAATTCAACGTTTTCCATTGTAGACATCATAGGCCTAAAATAGATGTTAAAGTTACATTTTCTTTGATTAGAAATTTGAAAACATTTGTACATTTACTGAGATTCGGTATGGTAATTTTGGTGATTATCAGGGTGCGATATTTTAGGTAATTACCGGGGCAAGATATTTTCGATAATACCGTAGATACCAGTAGTAAACAAATACCGGATACCGGTATCAAAATTTGAAATACTACCCTGAAGTCAGATTCACACCACATTGTATTGTGTAGAGTTGAATATATTCAACTTGTAGGTAACGTGTGACCAACATTTTGTTACCTATGTATTAAATATACGAAGCGAGCACTACACAACACGACGAGGTGTGAATCTATCTTTATGCCCTAATGTACCTCATCATTCAATCATTGAGTTGGCTTGTGTAATGGATTTGTTAAATTTTGAATTCAAATACTTAATGATGCCTAAATCATTGCATACGAAAAACGATTCTGAGCGGAAAAGAATATTTTATTATATTATTAATTATTATATACCTAAGTCCATATAAAATTATTACTAGCTGCTTTATAAACGTATTACAGACTCACCGTAGGTATTAAATGGTACGAATAAGTTCGTCGTATAAATAACATAAGATGAATCTAAATATTTTGAAAATTGCATTGTGTATAGCAGCTACAAAAGTAAATAATAATACGCTCTCAGTAATGAAAAGATTCAAGTCAAGTTAAATCAAAATTTCTTTTATGGTTATAAGTATACCCACAAAAAAACGTGCGTCGTTCCGGTCGACATTGTAAAAAAATGTTCCCATCACTGTTGCATAATACTGATTCACTGCAGATAGATATACAAGGCGTAACAAGAAGATCTGAGAAAAAAAATAACTTTTGTTGTAATCATCATTTTTGAATTTATTATTTATTGGATTTTTCGTTACACACTTACACGCATAATGCAACATTTTTATTTTTTAAAACCAAAAATAAAATATTTAAATATGATTTAACTCTTTTTTTGAAAAATTCGAATTATCCAAATTGTAAATCTGGGTTTTAGAAAAATTTTGATAGTAAACATTTGTATTTAAGTAATGTATAGTTTATTTTTTACGATTTTTTGAAATCTCATTATTTTTGTTAAGTAATGATGATTCAGTTGTAAAAAATATTTCAAATTAACGAGTCTTACTTAAAAAAATGTAGACATTTAAAAAAAAACCTTAAAAAATAAACTACAACTACATGATTACATAAATGTTTTTACAACTAAAATTCTTCTAAAAACCAGATTTACAAATTAGCTAATTTAAAAAAAAAATTTTAATTTTCAGTAGGTATTAAAAAATAAAAATAAAAAATGTTATAATTATACGCGTAGAACCAGATTCAAACAATTAAATAAAAAAAATTTAAGTATTGATTGGAATCAAAGTTGTATAATTTATCAGATCTTCCTGTAACATTCTGTATTTCTATATATGTATTTATATAAATGTATTATTGTATATTATGGATTAGATATGAAATTTTATAATTGGTAAAAATCTTTAAAATGTAGTCACTGATGATACAGATCACAGACGTATTTATAGTAAGTTGCTATTATTATAATAATGCCTGTCATTGAAACGGGAGCAGGAAAAGTAATTGTTTTCCATTTGTACAAAGAGTATTAATTTTTTGTGACTTCTATAAGGCTATTTTGGAATCTTATATTTTATATTTTAGTTACTGAATTGAATGGTGAACGAGACCATCTAGCTGAGAAGTATGAAAATGCCCGCACAGAGCTTCTTCATTTGCAAGGCCGTGTGTCCTCATTAGCTGGTGACTTAAATCGCATGAAAACCGAAGATGATAATAAAATTCCAATTGCCGTACACACGTCTGCCGTGAACGAGTGTCGGAGGTACACATAATTACTTTTTCTTATTCTCGTGTCTGCGTCTACAATATTTTATAAAATAATTCATGTACTATCAAAATAAAATATAAATTGATGTCGATAGTTCGATCTGACTCAAAGTTTTTACTTTACTACTAACGATTAAAATATAATAATTATAAATCAACATTTATTGAATGTTATATAAACTTATAAATATGGAGTTTATTAACACTTTTAGGCTTTTCGAAGAACTCAAGTGTCGGTATGATGACGAACGTGATACGTTGATGCGAAGGTTGATAACGTTCGAAGAGGAAAGGCCTACACTCGACATCAGGATCGTTACTCTGACCACCGAATTAAATCAACAGCGATCTATCAACAAAGCTTTGGATTTACAGTGCTCGTAAGACGCAATTTATGATTGTGTGTTTTTGTTAACCATAATATTATTATGTTATTTATCTACATAATAACTGTACAACAACCCGAGTCAGTGTTGATGTAATGGTTAAGGCGTAATATACATATAACTACAGAGTACAGGGCCTAAGTAGACGATAGTGGGGGACTCCGACTCGATATGTGCGGATTTAATATAACATCATCGTAAATGAACATGATTTTGTGAGCATCCCATTTTCAAACGTCTGCGTATTCAAAATTGAAAAATGTTTTTTGTAGTTATTTCTATATAAATATAAATCGTTATAATTTTAAATTATAATCCGTGTACTGAAAACGTTTTAATATGTTTAAAAAAAAAAAAAAATACGGTAGAAGAACATGATTTCGACTGTTGTAAAATCTACGCCTTATACGCAAGACGTTCCATGTTCGACATGATACTCTATAAAATATCTATTCGCCCGCCGGGGGTCACCCGACATCCAACTATCTAAGTGGACAAGTGGTCACTCTTTATGAACATAAAGTGCGCATAATATTGTGTTTTGCATATAATTAAACAATTGTTGAAGGTTGCTATTCGTGGTTTATATGATATATCTATGTATTGATCGGAAAAAAATTGTGCTTAACCAAGGCCGTGATCAGCAAATTTTTTTTTTTCTGAAGAGGCCGGGAGGTAGAGTATATAAATGTGTTTTTAACTAGTGGATTTCAAATTTCAAATGTCATTTGTTCATTTTGGGAGGGGTTATTAAATCCTAACCAGGGAGGGGAGCGCTAGCTACGGTCTTGAACTTGACCATTTTTTCAAGTAGTATAGGAAGTATATGCCTATTATTATTCATACGATATAGTGTCGCATTTACGCTAACTAAACGCGAGAAATGAAGATTCGAACGGACTTTTAATCTATTTCACTCTATAATCACGCGGGATTTTAAACTCTGATATTTTATCGCGGGATGTTTGTAAATTAGAGCCATTGGGCGTTTCGGTGCATGTATAGATTCCGTTTATGTCGTTTATGACATGCGTATGCCCTGTACGGGGTGTAACATTTTATCATTGCAATATGTATTATTTTAAAATACCATAATATAGGTACCTACCTAACATATAACCCATGGATACACATTTCGTCTATCGTTCGTAGGCAGTTGAAAGCAAAATGTGACGCGTTGGAGAAACACCTGTTCGACTGCGAGTCGGAGAAGAACACAAACAAGAAACAGTTGGCGGACGCCATGGTGTTCCTGCGAGAGACCATCAACGAACAGGAGGCGCTGTTGCGCCGCGCGGCTGGCGACGGCCGGAATGACGCTTCGGCCGCTGTGTTGAGCGCTTCCATAAGCGCTCGGGTAAAGGCTCTTACCGAACACCTCAAGGTATACATAATATTATCGTGTGCCTCGGCGGTATTATATATTTGCCGCTTCGACATCCCAGGGAATCGCTTGATTGATTTTCGATGTAATAGATGATAATAATATCTAGTATTATACCAATAATGATGTATAGGTACCTACACGGGTACATTTGAGAACCGAGTCAAAGCGTGTCCGGAATACTCAGTGTAAAAGCGCATATTATCGATACTACCGTGTGCGAAGTATTACACCTTTTTTTACCATGTAGGAACTAATATTATATACGTACCTTTTTTTATCGTGTAGGAACTCACAGTACCCCACATCAATAAATTATGTTCGGGCCGCGACGTCGATTTGATTTTAATCGCAATTAATCGAACGCACGGCAATTAGAACTTTAAGAATTTAATACGAGAAAAAACACTAATATCTTTGGTTTAACCAAACAAAATATATTTTGTGTATTAACAATTTTTTGTTGATATGATTTAATTAATACCGAAATCACGTAACAATTATACACATTTTAATTTTAATATTGACTGGTCTCGTCTAACGCACTTGAGATTGGCAATCGACCACTATCGGTCGCCAATTCTGAACAAATTATGTGCCGCTTATTGCACGTTAATTCTTTTCAATCGTATTTTGTGATTCAAACACGACGTCAGAATACTAACTAAATTTATTAACTGAGGTCTGTAGGCAAAATTAAAATAGGACTTTCGCGAAACAAAATGTATCATTGTTATTTATCAGTTATAAAACATACGTTTTCGTCAACTATTTTATGAATTACTATTATGTTTATACCTATGCGCTGATTAAATATAAATTGTGTATTTAATCAATGGTATATGAGGCATAACCGCTTGCACTATGCTTATAGATAAAACTTATGGTGAACTGTGAACGTTGATGATTGTATTTACTCTTATTATGACTACAAATTATGTATTTTGATGTATACCTATGATACGTGTGTTTTATGTCTGCTGATAAGTCATGAGTCATAACAAAAGGTTAATAGGAAATTAAGGAGCCTGCTAGTGTGTCTTTATTGAGGAGCAATATTTAGGCAATATGCAATTTCGTTGCTGTCGCCTATGGCAATTGTGTTAGTCTTCAATGATGATTACTGATTATATAGTGTGATTTTTGCTCAAAACTCGAATTACAGAAAAAACTCACACGTATTGCAGTGGTCTAATTTGATTATTTTTTTTTTTTATTAGAAACAGGTCAATTTTTACAGGACGCATTATTGGACTTCGATTACTAATTTCGTTGCTTAAAACGAACACAGTTAAAATAACAAAATCTCTTGTAAAAATTGGTCGTATTCAATTTAAAAACTGGTCACGTGTAGGCCTCTTAAAAGCATTTTTTTTTCTGATCCCTTTATGACTTCATTTTTGACCCACTTTACCCACCCGATTCTCACACCACTAGCTGACAAGCGTTGTATATTGTCTGTATTGCAGTGCGTCGAACAAGGTGCGCATCAGGAAGTTAACCGTTTGAGCGGCCGCCTTTACGAACAGTCTGCTGAGTTGGAACGAATGAAGAAAACGTACGAGAACGAGATCAACGCACTGAACAACGCACTTCTCCAGAAGCAGAGCGTTATAGACTCGATGGATGCGAACCTGGAGAGATAGCAATGGTGTCCATGCGCCGCTTTTTCTTCGTCGTGGTGCCGTAGTCTTAGTCAGTACATATTAAGAAGGGTATGAATAGAGGTTGTAATAATATTGGAAAAGCCAAATAATAACTAAAATAATATCTATATAATATAGCTTTATAAAAAGACTTTAATCAAAAAAAAAAAAAATGTAACTTAACCTCAAAGAATTAAAGTGTGTTCGTATGAAATATGTAATTTAAGTATAATATGTTATAATATTATGTATTATTATTACTATAACTATTATTATTATTATTATTATTATTATTATTATTATTATCATTATAAAATTTTCGTTATGTAGTTGTAGGATTTTCAGAAAATACTTCAAGAGAAGGCGGATACGATAACAATTTGGTTATACTATTGGTATTTATTATTATATGTACAACATATCTATACGATAATTAAAAGTATTTACATTAATAAAAATAAAAATAAAAATAGTAAATATAACTCATCATTATTATATAAAATTTTGGTATATTAAATTTTACGGGGTTATTTGACTAGGAAGAATAATGATGTCATATCGACGTATCATATTATGACGTATAATTTATACAGAGCGTATCACAGAGATCTGACAATTTTACAGGGAAAAAATACATTTGAATATTATGTCAGTTCCCCGAGGTACACTCCAGCGTATCATACTAGCTAGTCGTCCGGGCGATGATAATATCTCGCGTTGTGGTATTGTAATAATATTGTGCTCACAGAATGATCCGAAAATAAAACTTTGCGCTGGTAACTATTGGCTCACGAATACGTATGTAAATACGTACGAAAACATATGTTTCTCCCAAAATGCACACGTGCGAAAAAAAGCGACTGCCATTATTTAAGAAGCAATATAAATCCAAATTTGTGATGTAGACATCACTTTATGTTTGTCTGCTCAAAAAATGGGGCAAAACGAAAATAATATATAGAGAACAAACGACAAGTTCAATTTTTTGGAGACAAGCTACAGCTAACTTAAGTGGCGTGAAACAAATGGATATGGGATGTTAGGGATGTAAAGCAATAGTCACGTGCATACACCAATATGGTTTGTAAAATAAAAAAGTTCATAAGTAGATTTTTCTTTATAACGATTCATGCTGTGGGCAAAATAAAAACCGTGAAATGTTAGAAAAAAATAGGACATGAGCACCAAAATCATAAAGCAGATGCATTCAAATTAGAAATAATTGTCGTATGCACTTAACTAATAATTAAAATTAAGGACGTACGAATAAAAAAAATCCGAATTTTCTAGTAAACGAAATAAATTGCTGTTAAAAAAAATATATTAAATTCCTAACATGTTTTTCAATTTTCTTGATAATTAGGAAACGCTTCACTATTTTCCCCTTTGCCGTATAACAATTAATACAATATTAATATAATATGACAAATGCGATTACGCCAACCAGCTGGTACCCAATGGCAGTTATTGAAAAGTGTTAAGGGTCATAATAATCACAACATAATATATTGTAATATTAATCGCACGAAAACCACCCGTGAAACTGGAAAATCAAAAATATTTTTAACTTCGCCAGCTGCAGGTAGTGCACCTGCGCCGAACTTGTTAGGTAAGTATAATTAATTATTGGTGTAACTTTTTTTCTTTGTTTCTTTTTCGGCGGCAGGATGGTTACTTGCAAAATGTATATACCTATTATTATTTGTATGCGTTATTATCATCATCATCATCATCATTATTATATTATTATATTTTATTACTATCATTATTATTACATATTATTATTGCTATTATTATTATTATTATTATATTATTATTATGAATATTATTATTTTTATTATTATTATTGTCGTTGTTTTCGTCGTCGACCACTTTGTCCACTACGATTTCGTCTTGACCCGTGTCAACGTGCCTCCCGCGGCTGACCTGTTCGCCGACGACATGGACCTGCCGATCTGCCGGGACGTGGAACGGTCGTCCTTGATGAGCTTGCCTGTGCGGCTGGTGGTCCGGATGATAACTTCGTCCAGCAACGACGATTCTTCGCCCGAACTGGCCCGATTCGGCTGCCGGTTCTTAGTCCGGGCCGCCAACGTGGGCCTGCCCGCGCCCGCCGCCGCTGACTCTTCCGGGTCGCTCTTGGTGGCCTTGACTGGTCCGTGTCTGCCCGACGACGGCGCCCTGGGCGGCCGGCCGCGCTCGTCGTAGTCCACGGTCCGGCCCTCGCTGTGCCGCGGGGCCCACGGCGCCAGCACGGACACAGATCGGGACAGCGTGCGCTTCTGGGCCCCGCCGAACGCGTCGTTGCGCGAAGACAGCTCCTCGCGGCTGGCCGCCCGCCTGCTCTTTGCCCCGAACACGGACTGGTGCAGCTGTCGCGATTCTGGTATTTCTCCTACTGCGCACGTCATCACCGTCCGTCCAAAACACACAAACATAATAATATTATAGTTACACACGAGATAGGCGTTAAGAGCTAGGGCGTGTCCGCCCTCGAGTGTCGTCTTTGTCTTACACACATGGACAACACGGCAAATTTGAGTTCAGAATTTTCAAATTTGTGCTGTTACATGTAATATTAGAGTGAATAAAATTGACCGATTAAGTTATGAACATTCTTAAAATTTTATATTTTACACACTCATAATTTGCTTACAAATTAAACCATCTCAAAAAAAAACAGATGATGAGTGAAAGTAACAAATACTATTTTTATCTTTAAGTTTGAACTGTTAACTCACAGTACTATTTAAGGTATTACTTTAGTCTACAGTTACTATATACACGACCGGAACTGCTGAACACAAATTTGCTATGTTGTGTACGTTTGTAAATAAAAATAATAATAATAAGATGTATATGGCGCAAATTGGTATTATTTCTTATAAGCCTATGCCGAGTAAGCATTTACTTAAATAGAATATTACAGTCTTGTGACCAATAGTACCGATCGCACGGCGGGTTTTACTCACGATGAATGCCATAGGCAGGCACGTAAACCAAAAAAATTAATTTAAGTAAGTAAGTTTATACTTAAAAAATTAAACATTTTTCGTTAATCCTGAATATTTTCGAGAACGCTTGCGCAGACTGAGATCAGATGTTATGACCCCTATCCCCCATCCCCACTAAATGGCAATTCTAACATATTTTGATAGAATAATAATAATGTTGTATTCGATAATGGGATCAGCCGAACAAACTATCGAGATAAGTGTCTTTCGGTATCTAAAAAATTGACAAACAACAGTAGTGTACGAATAGTAGCCTATTTACAACGCCGTTCAATCACAATTTTGTGATTAATATGCATTGCAATTTCATTTTATTTTATTATCAGACACCGGAGCAAAACTGAATCACTAATTTGGGACACTTGGGTACGAGTCACTTCAAAAATGTTCAACGCAGTCTGCAAATCATAGATGTGCTTAGAAATATTTTACAAATCAATCAAAGGTAATTTTTTCCCTCACATGAAATCAGCTACTTTATTTCATGAATTCTCCCTCACCCCCCCTGCGACTGAGAACCACTGCAGTCTAATAACTATAGGTATATTACAGAATGACCGTAATAACTTCGACTACTCAGGAATGTCATTTCGATGTCAAAACTGAGGGTGCTTAAGCTACCTATTAATTAATCAGTTACATGTCAATTTTGTGTTGCGACTTCACTCCCTGTACCTCTCAATAATTCGTTCAATGCAATCATATGGTATTTGCCCTATACTTTACTCATAGACTTATCCGTTATCAGTGCATGAAGTATGCAAACACCAGTTGCATAGTCACGAGGGCGCTAATTCAGTGTACATACCCGTGGTTGCGTGAAGATAGACCGTGGACTTGTGCGATTTCTGACTACTGTCGCCCTCGGTGGTGCTGCCCGCTGAACTGTCTATCAGGGAGTGCCTCTTGTCGGCAGTCAGCCTGGGCGACTGGTCCATGTCCAGAGAGTTGAGGTTTCCCACGCTGTGGTACGACCGGGTCGTCCCCTTCGAATTGTTCCGATCGTTCACCCTGTGCACCCTGATCTCGTCATCATTTTCACTGCCCGACGTGAACGTCTTCGATCTCTGTATTATAATATGTACAAGAAAAAAAAAACTCATTAGTCGCTTAGAAATGTACAGAGAATATCGTGACTTATATGATATGTAACCGTGTGTGGTGTGTGCGTGTGTGTGTGTGAAGTTACTTATGATTTTCGGAAAATCGTACCTTGTTTTTCTTGCCGAATCTGTCCAATGACTTGAACCATGCGTTGTTTCCGGCCGGTTTCTGGGATTTGCTGGGAGATGACATCCTCCTATTTCCGGACACATGATTCCCTTGTTTGTTCTGTAGACAGTAAACAAAAGTTGATTACTAACATTTTCTAGATATTCAAACTCGATCGTCTGCATTAAAATAATATATGTTGTGTCAGTTGTATGACAATATTGTCAATATTAAAATCTACAGAAATGGCACAATATGCAAGACGATTCGTTTATAGCAAAACACCCAATTTTTCAAATAGTATCAAATTTTTTAGAATTTTTTTTACATAACTTTGAGTCATTACTAAACAAAAATTTTGATTAAATTACATTATTTTAATTTTTAAATGATGACATACATTTTTAAATTTTAACTTCATATTCTGAAACAGATTTTTATTTTTACTTCATATTTTTCTGATGATTTTGAACCAGTATGTATGGTTAATGAAAACTTGAAAATGATGATGATGAGAAATATATTTTTATTATTTTACGAAGAAATGAATACCTGTTTAAATATTAGCTGTTTATAATGATGTAATATTCACAAATACATAAGTGTACCACAAATGTCTGACAGGTTTGAAATAACTTTTGTTATGTTAAGCTCGTAACAATATTTTTAGAAAAACGGAAGTGAACAGAACTTTTATGTAATGCAACTAATGAAAATGTTATCAACGCATGCCTGTGTTTGCGTTCTTATTAATAATAAATAATAATAAGTTATATTCTTAAGCTTAATAATTAGAGTTACAAGATTATCGACTCTCAGTGCCATTTACGAAATACTTCACAGTTGAGGCTGTCATTGCCGTTGCTAAAATATGGTCGAAATACAGAGTACAATGTGTTATAACTTAGAAGCAATAATTAAGAGCTTTTTTTCTTTTTTATTCGAAGGACAATGAACAGTGGAGAAGAACGGAAATTATCATTTCTGGAGGAAACTCGGATGATTACCGTTACAAACACTTCGATACATTATAAGACGGTTGACGAGTGTTAGCCTTCGAAAGGTTATATCGTTCTGTAACTGCCGTTTTTGACGCACAGACCACAACATTCGAAGCACTCTGTATATACGCGTTTATGTAAACGCCATTGTAATCGCGGAGTCACGGCGATAGAGTAAAAAAATCGGCAGACTTCGCAATAATAACGATATTATATAGATTATAGGTGAGTATAATGTTTGTTTAATATTTTATTTTATTTTTTTAACAATGACTGCGCGTCCGAGTATAGGCGAGGGACGTGTATTAATAACACGCATTAGAACAGCGTGTACCTGCACTTAAATACACATAAACATCGGTCGCGACGTAATATTATAAAAAACTGGCTCCGTTGGCCAGAATCGCACCATACACACACACACACACACACACACACACACACACACACACACACACACACTGTATATAATAGTATGTATTAAATATTACAAGCGACCAATGTGTGCGTCGATAAAAGCGTGCACTAATAAATATATATAACAACAATAATATGTACATCTATGTACTGCTGAAAGGTCGGTCATATTATATGTGTATATAGGTTTTTAGTCATATTATATGTGTATATAGGTTTTTAGTCATATTTATACACGCACACCACACACGACCACGGCACGTACAGCTCGAACATTTTTTAAAATTTTTTTTTTTTTTATTTTCTCCGTACAATAATAATGCATTACATTAACCTAACCGCATTTGACCCTGGGGATTATAATGTAATATATATATATATAACTTCGTGGTTTCGACGATTTCGCATTAACCGCTTACAAACCAAAAATGGCAATAATTTTCCGTTGCGTTTCTACACGATTTTTAATCGTTATAGATATTCTGCAATGCGACGTGTGTGCAGGTGACGGAATAATATTCCAGTCCACCTGAAATAAAATAATATAATATGATTCTCTTCTCGGTAGTCCGCCTGTGATATATCTCAGGAATAAAAAACGATTGGTACCGTTACACGAGAAAATTCTCGTCGGACGAATTAAATATTATATTTTTCGTCAATTCAAAAATACCTATATTGCATACGGATACCAAATAATATAACTCTACATGGGTACCTGCAAGACATTGTTATATTTTGAAATATTTACATAATAATATATGCGTCGTTGCATCATAATGTGCCTACCTACCTACGTGTTTTCATTAGGTACCGCCGCGCGTATAGTGTAACGCATATTATTATTTATTATTATTATTATTATTATTATTAATATCGATTGATTTCGATTTTAACGGTATATTATTGCAATGTTCGCAGTGTCGTCCCCGTAGAGCCCCCCCGGGAACGAAAACATGGTTTTTCGGCGACCATCTGCGCTCATATTTTCGTATAGGTGTACACGCGTCGCGTCGGTACACTATAATATCATCTACCGATTTTTGTGGTATTACGTGAATCAAGCGGTATCACTATACGATAATGTGCGTGTGTGCGTGTGTGTGTGTGTGCGCGTGTGTGTGCGTGTGTGTGCAATATTTGCAACGAGCGAGGCCAAGGATGGACAAGGATATAGTCATATAGACAACACAGGCGTGGAGCACCGGATGGCCGTCGCGTGCGCATATATGGACATCCAGGTTAGATTGCAGCTCGAATATAATATTATTATATTATATATACGAGCGTGGAGAAAGCACTATATTAATTGTGACGGGAGTTTCGATCGGCGGAAACGTATTACATTATTATTATTATTGTAATTTATAATGAATAATATACTTCTGCACACGTACGCGGGCGATCGGCCACTGGCGGCGGCGGCATGTGCGACGGATAGACGCGCTATACCGGCCCAACCCCCCGAAAACGACGAAAATCCATAATATTTTAGATGCCTGTGTAATATTATTACGATTTGAAAAAAAAACGGTTTCGAATATGTATATTTTAAATAATGTATAATTGTATTATTTATGTATATATTTATATCACTATTTATGCGCCCAACGCCGACGGAATCAATCTGCCGCGGCCATTATCTTTTTGAATAAAATACAATCGCATTATAACATGGTATATCATCAACGCCAGCAGTGATATTATATTATTTCAATGCATTAATTATATACACTGCAAAACTATGGCAGGCATGATTTGGATGGTATAGGCATATTAATTATACCGTTTATACCGTTTACAACGCCATAATAATATATATACCCATAAATAATATTGTATGATAATTACTGCTGCAGTAGATGCGGATCTAGAACGAGATTTTTTTCATTACGGGGGAACAAAGGCCTGCTCAAAGCCTAATTACGGAAGTCTCCAGGGTTAATTATCGCTCGGAGGCGAGCTGTAGCAGAAATATTTCTCCCCATATATAATATACCTACCTATATTATATTATTATTGTACACAGCTGCAGTGCCTGCTCGACAGTATAGACAAAGGCTTGTCAAGTCACTCGACTTGATAATTATTCGTAAATGTCTATCCCCCCCTCTCTCTTTTATATTTATAATATAAGTAAATCAAGGAGCAAGGATCTATGTGGAGACGTTTGGATTGGCCACTTCAAACGACGGTTTTTGCAGAGTACCTGCACCTGACGTTTTCGCACCGGTTGATCGACCGAATCGGCATTTTTGTCTTTACGACAGCGGTATAATAACACTATGGTAATAACAACACACACACACACACACACACACACACACACACACACACACACACACTCGCATTACACACCGCATTATGTGGATACTATTATATATAGGTACTATCATTTAATACGTCATAATAAAGCGTTGTATAGATGAGGTACCTCGGAGAAAGGATATATAGCGATAATATAGCGAAATAATACGTGACAAACCAGTTTTCGGGTGTTGACCATTATGGTCCGCAACCAAATAAAGACGTACACGACATTATAAACTATCAATCTAGCCATGTATATAATATTGTATACTGCATACAGTGTGGGTATTGCATAACCTCAGTTGGCTTATACGTTACATTATTATGTTCGACCGAAAACGAAGATTTCCTCGACACGCGTTTCCCGTAATATTTTGACACTAGGTTTACATTCGGATGTCCAATCGGCGAACTTTATTTAACTGTACAAAGTGGGTATCTCCGATAAAAAAATAAATAGTATTAACACCCGACTCGACGTCAACAACAACAATAAGGAGGCGTTTACCCATATTGTTGTAATAAAGGTACAAACGAGTATACCTACATTTTATTCATAATATTTAGCCCATAGGCTCCTCGTATTATGTTTTGAATACATAATAATAAACCCGGTACATCAGTGCATAACATGTTTAAATGTCGAATAATAACAGACATAAGAGTAACATAGATATTAATATTGTGTTAAAAAGTGGATACATAGATTGCAACGGTTTAAAAAAAACACACACACGAACAGGTCATGAACATCATATAGGTATTATAGCTATAAGGTTACGTCTTTCGAGATTTTATATTATATTTTATGGTGATGATATTATGCCAACAGTGAAATATTTACGTTTTTAACCCACAATTACGTGCTAAAATCGTTTGCTAGTACTTTTGAAAACTTGCAGTACTCCTTATTTTTTAACTTTCACGCCATCTGACCGTCCAAGGAGGCGGTCAGATAGAGAATGGATAATATTTTAATCATACAGGAACCCATATGATGTGTTTCTATAAATTACATGATAATTAGCTTAGAAATTATACCGAACGCGTATGCATTGAATTATTGAACGATATTAAACCTACCTATAGAGGTACATACCTACTTAGTACTTCCTATTTATTTGTTCCATGTCATATTATACTCTCTCCCTCTGAACTTATGAAACTAAAAATAATATCACCTAGAATATGATATTATTACAGCGTGATCGGATTATATCACCGACATGAAATACCGAGGTTCGCTAAAAAAAAAACAAATGAAAATTGACATTTTTAAATTGAACTGACGCATATAATATTAAGTAGAATATCAGGATTGGAATCGTTTCGTGCTAAATAATAATATAAGAATAACCGCTAATGTTATGATATATTATCATTTATCACTTATCAGCATGAGGTCACACGTGCAGCCACAAGACGTTTTTGACCCTGGTAATTGGTTAGCAACTACCAAGGTGTTTACAATTGTCAATTAACATCCATTTACCATCAGGATACCCCATATTAGGTACCCGGGGTGTTTTAAACGTCACATATATAAATCATGAAAGTCTTAATTGATACCATTATGCAAACAATACCAACCAAATAGTTGGAGAATGATGGATATACTGTAACAATAATATCAGTATAACAAAAAAATATATGTGTAAAATGTAATACGTTTAAATCATAAATTATTATTTCTGTAAACGACTTTTTTGTGCTCGAGTAATATTTCATGATATTTTTATAGGTAGCTAAGCAGCTTACAGTGTAATCGAAGTTGAACCCGGAAAATTAATGGACGACGTGTACATATTATACAAATCATTTTACTACAACCAATGAGGCAATAAGAGAATAATTTGGTATTAAATATACTATTACACATACGGCTACCTACTAAACAAGAAACGATGATTAATTATCCACAACATAACGAACTACACATATCTAAGACACGTTATGTTTTGCGACATAAATATTACTGCAAGAAGCTCTTGAAAATATTGTTACGTTTTTAGATTGTAACATAAATGGGCGTTTTTATTATTTTCTTTGACGAATAGAGGACGTGATGAACTTAATATTATATTAGTGCGACTTCCTCTAAATCATTGAATAAAATATAAATTAAAAACAAAATATGTACACTCGTTTTTTCACTACCTATAATCAAGGATGGGCAAGTTATAACCAATATTTTTAACTCGTCAAGTTAATATTGGAAAATGTAAGTTAAGCTTAAAGTTTAAGGAACTTTTATTTTCTTTAAGTTGTAAAAATTAAAAGTTTA